>NC_057714.1:65822503-65875377 GCF_004010195.1 Chiloscyllium plagiosum
CACATCTTTGGACTGTGGGAGGAAACCGGAGCACCCGGAGGAAACCCACGCAGACACGGGGAGAATGTGCAAACTCCACACAGTCAGTTGCCTGAGGCGGGAATTGAACCCGGGTCTCTGGCGCTGTGAGGCAGCAGTGCTAACCACTGTGCCACCGTGCCGCCCACCTATCATGAAGGGTATAGACAGGATAGATAGAGATAAGCTTTTGTCCCAGGGTGAAGGATTCAATAATGAGAGGTCACACTTTCAAGGTGAGAGGTGAAAAGTTTAAGAAGGATACACGCGACAAGTACTTTACACAGAGGGTGGTAGGTGCCTGGAACGCATTGCCAGCAGAGGTAGTAGAGGCAGACACGGTAGATTCATTTAAGATGCGTCTGGACAGATACATGAATAGGTGGGGAGCAGAGGGATACAGATGCTTAGGAATTGGGCGATAGTGGATTTGGATTGGGTCAGGCTTGAAGGGCCGAAGTGCCTGTTCTGGGCTGTAAATTTTCTTTGTTCTTGTTCTTAGGGCAATGTTCCATTTGCCTTTCATGTTACCTGTTGAAGTTGGGCGCGAGTTTTTTAATGATTTATGCGCAAGGATAATTAATTATACAGGTTTCCATCCTGAAAATGTCCCCCTTAGCCCAACTCTGTCTCCTATTAGTTAGCCAATTCTAAATTCATGCTAATCCTTTAGTTCCAAGCCATGGACACTCATATTATTACGTAGCTCAATGTGTGAGATCTTACAACTGCCTTCTAAAAATTAAAATCTATGACATCCACTGTTTCCCCTTTATTTATCCTGCTTGTTACCTTCTGAAAGAGTTCTAATAAATTTGTCAGGCATGATTCAATTGAGAGAAAGTGAGGACTGCAGATGCTGGAGATCAGAGCTGAAAAATGTGTTGCTGGAAAAGCGCAGCAGGTCAGGCAGCATTCAAGGCGCAGGAGAATCGACTTTTCGGGCATAAGTCCTTCTTCAGGAATGAGGAGGGTGTGCCAAGCAGGTTAAGATAAAAGGTAGGGAGGAGGGACTTGGGGGAGGTGTTTGATCATATTATACATTTCTGAGTGTTCTGTTATTATATCCTTTATAATAGACTCTAACATCTTCCTAATAACAGATTTTAAGATAACTGGCCTATATTTTGTCTTTGTATCTTTTTAAGTACGGGTGTTGGCAGTTTTCCAATCCTTCAGATTGGAAAATCTAAGGAATTTTTGGAAAATTAATAACCAGTGCACCCACTATTTCTGTAGCTACTTCCATTAAAATCCGAGGATGTATCCCATCAGGTTCAGGTCTGCTTCCTATTTTTTTTAAGAAGCAACAGCTTTACGCAAATAGCTTTAGCCAAGAATCCTGCAGAGCTGCAAAACTGAAACTAAAGAAAGCCTTTCTTTTCCAGTTATGGGTGTTTCCCCCAATCAAAAGGGGGGGATAAAATCAATCTCCTGAGTTGGGGCCTAATGCTCAATTGTTAATTTGTTTGCTAGTAAAATACTCCCGGTGTAAACAAAAAGTAAAGGAAGTCTTTCTCTTACATAGTTTTTAAAAGAAATCACCATGGCTACAGAAATATTTTTAAGTTAATCATTAAACCCCTACAGACACACACAAAGCCCCATATGCCAGCAGTTCAAACTAAAAAATCCAAACTGAAAGAAAATACACATAAGTCACGCATCTTACATCACAAGATGGACAATTTATCTTTAGAACATAAAAATGCTGGAAGAATATGGTGAATGGTAACTTCTTCTAAATGGAAAAAAACAGGTTGTCCTGCATAGCTTGTTTGAAAAAAAATTACTGTCACAGGAATGTATGTTTTAACCATATCTTTCTGTGACTTGGAGTGTTTTTAAATTACAAAGACATTAGGATTTTAGTTAACACTGAAAATGAATTATGAAAAGTGCACGTAGTCAGTTATAAATAATATCAAGGGGCTAATTATGTTACAATAATTACATGTTGATTGAAATTGCAGTGTCTGGATCTTGATAATAGCCGAGTGCAATGAAGCTTGCTTGTATTTTAATCAGTTGTACCAAAGTACTGTTTCTAGGTGAGGTTCCTGAATTTCCAAGCCGATCACGTCACTTGTAGTGCCGTTTTCCTCATTTGTAAGCAAGCCGCTTTTATAAAACCTCTTGTTTATGTGCAAGTAAACAATTTGCCTCTGTGATTTCACCGCATTCTCTGGGTCACCTTGTACCCAGTGCCAGAATGAAGATTCCTCTGCTCTTCAGCCAAAGGAAACATATAAATCTGCGAGGAGGGAGGGTATGAGTTTAAAGGAAAGTTTGCATTTGAACTGTGGTGCCACAGTATTAAATAGGGCTTTGTCAGTTGCAATGTAGTGGTAGCACTGGATCCTGTTGCTGGAGCTGACATTGGCAGCTTGAGGAAGAAGTAGGGAGGAAGTTTGAGGTGTGAGGCATTCTGTTTGTATGCAGTTTTTCTTTCCTGCCTTGGGATGCTGATCTGATGCTGACAGACAAGTTTATGTTTCAGAAAGATTTAACAATAAAAAGACCACCTAACAGTTAAACTATTGGAATTTCCAAGGAGGATGCCTTATGTGTTCCAGCTCTGAATAGCAGAAGAGCTTGGCATTCTTTAAATATGCTGCTATAAATTTTACTGTTTATATAATTCTGGAAACCTTGAAAGGAAGCGTGATTATCTATCTCGTCCCTGTCTGAAATATGTTCCGGGAGTCCTTGATGTCAGTTACAAGAATCAGGATTCAACATTATCACCACACTGTGATTGACAAAACCCTACTTAAAGCAGGATAACTCCAGGCAAACAAACCAAATTTGCAATTACAGGGCAACCACCACATCCGCAAAGTCGGTTTCCACGATTTCAGTCACCTGTGGTTTACTGGCCTAGCCCAAACATATTACATGGAATGTTCCAGAACCAGACACCAGGCGGCTGCTGGGAAGATAAATGTCCCATTTAAATGAATGGGTTTGCACCTATTCATGGTTTCGGGCTTCCGCGGTGGGTCTCGTAACGTATCTCCTGTGGGGGGGTGGGGGGGGCTACTATTTTGATTCAAGATTTGAAGTTTGGTTATTGCTTAAAATCATGCAAACAATTGGTAGCACATAATTTTGAAAATAAAACCTAGCTGCATTTTGTTCTGAGATACCAGATTTTGCTACTGCGATTGTTTTCTTATTTTCAAACAGCACTCCAAAGCCGTCCAAGCAAAACATGGCATACTGGGGAGAAGCTAACCAACATCTTACAAGTCTAATGGATGGATTTGTTGGTTGCTTTGGCAAAGATCCAAATCTGTAGCCATACAGTCTGGAATTTAGGATACTATCTGCGATTATCATATTACCCCAGTTCTATTGTACATGATGTTTGAGCATTCATTATTTGTTTGCCAAGCAGACAAGTAGAAACTTAATTGGTTATAATTGTAACAGTTTTTCCTTGTAGAAACTTTCACATATAACAAATATTTTTGGCAGATATTACTAAATGCATTAAGAACCATACAGTATTAAATTTTGTCACAAAGGAAATGGAAAGTCCATGATAAGAAAACTGCTTTTCAGATGGAGCAGTTTCACTGCTTGGTCTGAGACTTCATGCAAAATTTAAGCGAGAATGTAACTGGATCAGAATGTCTAGTATAACTGAAGAACAAAGCTCCTTTCATTTGTGCCACAATTTACACGCAACAACACAATGGCATGAGTCATTTGCCAAAGATAATTGTTTAAAATTACTTGATTATTTTAATCATTGTTTCCATTATGCCAGATATGTTGGTAGCAATCTACGAATGTAATGAATACATTTGTTTCAAGGACAGAGATATTAAATGTTACAGAATTACTATGAAAGCAAAGCATCCACATTTCCTAAGCTTATTGCATTAGGTGGAAGTGGGTGTTTGATATAAAAGCAGCTCATGAAGGTGATGATACTGTTGAAACTACAGATGTTCATACTTAAATGTTATCAGCTTCCTTCTTCCTCCTTGAAAATGAATGCTGAGTTTAGGATTCAGGTTTATGGCGTTGGCTGTCAATTAATACTTCATGGAAGCCTCCAGTGTAATCCTAATTGATAAAAAAGAGCGGTATAAAAATATTGGACCAGGTGCCCTACTTGTTATCAATTCCTCCCCATCTGTGTTTTGCCTAGCCTTCTGTCACTAATCCCCATGATATAAAGTATCCTCATGTACCAATCTATCTGGCTTTTGGCCCAGATTGAGCCCTCACCTTTCACTTGTCCTTATTCTGTCATTTCCAGCCTGCTATTTTCTCCTCCTCATCTCAACCAAACACCTGTCCTACACCTCCCTATTCTACTCGCACAGTGTTCGTGATCTTCACTCCCATTCAATATTATTCTTCAGCAAGTCTTCCTTTCTGTTGCCAACCCAGACTTGGAATATTTAATTGCACCAATGGCCCCTTCATGCCCTTTTTATTTGGTACTTTGAGATGGCTAGTTTGCCTGGATTTGAGGATAACATGAGTCATCTGTTGCTAGTCCAACCCTTTGCCCAAGTCTACTGCTAGCTGTTTGCGCCATCCAGACCAATCCACTGCTGTTGAAATCCTTAATTTATTTTCATTTGGAAATTATTGTTGCAACGTTCCCCTGTCTCTTTCAGAAACATTTTCAGACCTTTTCAGATCCATTGACAACCTCAAATGCGTTCATTCAGATGCCTCAAACTTTTCTTGAAATCTCTTCATTGATTCAACTACCCAATATCTGGCTAAGTCTAGTGACCCGTCCTATACCTGAGATATTCAGACTTAGACTTTTTGTAGTGCCCTCTCTTTGCCCCTCGGGGAGTGACAGATCTTTGAGCCATCTTGACTTGATTGTAAAGTCTCCAGTCGAATCCATTCTCACTCTACTTTTAAAAAGATTCTAACAATCCTTCTTAACTTTTCCTTGCAAGAATTTAGTCCCTTACTTTGTAAGGGATGACTTGTCTGTCACTGTTGTCATAAAAGCAAGCTGGTAGGAGTGTGATGCTGGAAAAGCACAGCAGGTCAGACAACATCCGTGGAGCAGGAAAATCAACGTTTCAGGCAAAAGCCCTTCATCCTGCTCCACGGATGCTGCCTGACCTGCTGTGTTTTTCCAGCACCGTGCTCTTGACTCTGATCTCCAGCTTCTGCAGTGCTCACTTTCACCCATAAAAACAAGCTGTCTTGAGCTAAGTTAAGTATTCCAGTAATTGCCACTGATATCAAGTGGGTACTGTAACAATACAATGGATTTGAAATTTAGTCTATGTAATCCCCCACAAAGGACATCTGACCTTTTGTTTGCATGATTTTCAATATTTACATTCTAATAGTCATGATATGCCTGCGTTACTGAACATCGGCTAGTTAGAAACGTATTGGATGAGACAAGTGAGAATTTGATTATCAGCATTTGTGTATTCTTTTGTAACGAGCCTCGTTTTATTTTCAGAGCATGTATTCTTTTGCACAGAGATTGAGTTTTTTCTAGTGCATTATGTATGGGATTGGTTCCCATTACTGGGTGTTACCCTATTTTCAGTATCTAGTTGCACATGATTAATTGTGTAGCAGGTGTTGTTTCAGCAGTTTGAATGTATGGACAGAGTGACTTGGGTGCATGGAGAGAAAATTATGTTTCGTTAATAATCATTGCTTGTAAACAGAGAGTTTTCATTTTAAGTTAGATGTACAGACAAACTCGTTTACTTAGCACAAGCCAAATGGCAAGTATTAGCAAGGAACAATCACAAAAGCTTAATTGACCATTGCTGAAAGTGTTTGACATTTTTCTCCCATCTGTCACAGTAGTTGTGGCCAAAGCCAGTGTGTTCAGTCACCCACTGTGAGTCACAAGTTAAAAGCTCATTGTTAACAATTTTAATGAAGTTGATTAGATCAGTTATTTTTATTTACACTTTTTTAACAAAGGTAGCTTGCTTTACTGTACGGTTATTTTCCTCTTTCCATTTGTTTTAATTGTTTGTGATATCAGAAGATCAAATTTTGCTGGAAACCATTCATTATTGTTGCTGTGCTTTTAAAGGCTCAGTTACTGTTGTACTACTGTATATTGTATTTTATTGTTTTAAATAGCAGGGATACTAAGAATGGACATTACAAAGGAAATTGAATGGTTATTTGAAAAGGAGAATGACAGAGTGTGAAGCTCATTTGGTGCAGGTACAGACTCCTCGTGCACTGTGAATGCAGCCTATACAGTCTTCCTGCAAAAGGCCAATGCTTGATCAGGGTTGGTAGCAATGAAAAACATCTTTCACATTTTTAAATTATATGTGGCTATGCAAGCAAGTTTAAAACAATTATAGAATAGTACAGTTTGGTCTATAAGCATTATTTGTCACATGGTTTTAAAATATTTTACCTAGCAATGGCAAAGTGTGGTTTTGACAACACATTAATTGGATTTTTTTACACAAATAACCATGAAAATAAGCTCTCATATGAACAGAGGAGACAAACTCAGTTCATTTTTAAAAAATATTTCAATAATTAAAATAGTGCACTAGTATGCTATAATCCACAGAATGAAATTTGCACTTCTATGGTATACTTTTATAGATCTTCAAATAAAACTCACCTGTATCTATTGTATTATTATAGACGTAACTGCAATCCATAGAAAACAATTCACAAATGCATGTTACTATTGTGGTTTAATTGAAAGACTGTAAGCCAGAATGCCTACTCTGGAAAATCCGTAGTACAATGGGATATACAATGCCCTGCTGAATCCACATCTAAGCAAAATATGGGTTTTTATTATTTGCAGCTTGCTTGCATATCCACATATAATTAAAAACTTTGAAAGATGTTGTTCATTATCATCATCCTTGGTCAAGCAATGGCCTTTTTGTAGGAGGGCTGTATGTGCTACCATTTACAGTGTACGAGGAGCCTATATGTCCCATTGCACCTTCATTGGTTCTCTAAATGAACTTCACACTCAGTGTTATTCTCCATTTCAAATAACCATCCAATTTCCTTTGAGATGTTCATACTTGGTACTCCTGCTATTTGTTTGCAGAACTTAACAGCATTTTTTTTTCCTGCAAATTTTTTATAAGCTTCTGATCAGTAGGAATTGTGAGTACTGACAATACTAGAAAAACTCAGCAAGTCTGAAAGCATCCGTGGCAAGAGAAACAGTTAAGGCGGCACAGTGGCTCAGTGGTTAGCTCTGCTGCCACACAGCGCCAGGGACCCGGGTTCGATTCCAGCCTCTGGTGAGTGTCTGTGTGGAGCTTGCACATTCCCCCCATGTCTGAGTGGGTTTCCTCCGGGTGTTCCGGTTTCCTCCCACAGTCCAAAGATATGCAGGTTAGGTGAATTGACCGTGCTAAATTGTCCGTAGAGTTAGGTGCATTAGTCAGGGGGAATGGATCTGGGTGGGTTACTCTTCAGAGGGTTGGTATATTGGGCCAAAGGGCCTGTTTCCACACTGTAGGGAATCTAACCTGAAGAAGTAAGTCTGCTCCATTGCCACAGATACTATCAGACCTGCTACGTATTTCCAACATTTTTTGTCCTGATTTCAGATTTCAAGCATACACAGTATTTTGCTTTTGTAAACAATTGGGTTGTTTCCTTTCACTTCAATCATTTTCAAAAATGACTGCATCAGAAATTCTGAATCTCTGTATGAATCCAAAATGCATGAAATCCTGGCAATGTTTCAACAAATTCCTCAGTTTAAACCTCACTAATATAAAACAAAAGGTGCCTATCTATCCACATGATTGTTGTTAAACTGTCAGAGATAATTGTTTCACCGATAACACGCAAGAACTATTCTTTCACAAAATTAAAATAATTACATTTTAAATTGTGTAAGTAATACTCCTGTATGTAAAACAATTCCTCAGTTTCAGTCTGTGACTATCCAAATTAACAAAAGGAGTTATTTTGTTCAGTGAATAGCACCTGCTTCATTATTTAATATATTTTTGTATTGCATGTTGATTTTCTTTCTTGGCTGCTCATAACATTTTTTCAACATTCAGTGTGATCTTTTGTTTCAAGAATTGAAGTGTAAAATGCTGGTACATTCCTGGGTTCCTGAATATTTGTATAAACCAAGGTAGGACATAGTTTAGAAAATATTTCCTTCCACAAAGGGAAACTAATGATTACAATGGGCTGCACTTAATCATCCTGGGCAGCTAATTGGTATAATGGGAAGATGGTAACATTAGCAATCTGGAAGATTGAGATTGCTGGGTAATTTTGTGACTTTATTATCTCTGTGAGGTACCTTGCCGACTGTTGTGTGTATTCAACATGAATTTTCTGACCATTCATTTAAACAATCAGAAAATCATGCACCAACATTGCTGATCTGTAACATTTAGCAAGGCTCCTGACTGGGAATAAAAATGACCTCATACTTAGACTGAAGGGCCTTTTAATTTGGGCTTGTAATGTAGATATCAAACTTCATGGCAGGGTACTCTCTTGAGCAAGGGAGCAGATATGTATTTTTTAAAATGATTATGTAATTCTACCATCAGATTTTGCTCTTCCATCCATTCACTTCTAAGTTGTTTTATATACAAGATTAATACTTATACAATTTAAAATTATTTTAATTTTTCCACAGATGCCTTCCCAGTACTTGAACAAAAGGAGGCATTTTGTATGGTGGATAGTGACAACAGCCAGTTGCTGGGCCATGAAAGTTATTGCAGTAGAATTACTGAGCATGACTCAATTGCACACTCACTTTTGAGTCAGAAAATTAAGTGTGTGAGCCATAGTAAGACATTTGAGCAAATAATCTAGGAGTTGTAGTATTGAGGAAGACTTGTGAAAGACCTTACAATGAGCCAGTCTGTTCCCTCAGGTGGATATAAAATCGGCAACGCTTCTATAATGCGATCATTGGGTCCTTGTGCAATCCTGCATTATAGAAACAATATCTAAAGTGTTGGTGATGCAACCATTTTATAGCCAACAAACGTTTTGAAAGTTCAAGTTTTAGAAACAGTGTCCCCAATTCTTCAATTGCTTTACAGTGAATTTGCATTTACGAAACGCACATTATAGCAGAACAACCTGTAGGACAGGGCAGTGCTTTTAATGTCCTGAGTAACATTTATTTCTCTCATGCCACCATAAGCATATGATTTGGTCATTATCCTATTTCTATTTGTAATTGCATAAGTTACAACAATGACCAGGCTTACTTGGGATGCACTGTTGAAAAAACATTGAACTTTCTTGATTTGTTAGGATTCGGAGATGCCGGTGTTGGACTGGGGTGTACAAAGTTAAAAATCACACAACACCAGGTTATAGTCCAACAGGTTTAATTGGAAGCACACCAGCTTTCGGAGCGACGCTCCTTCATCAGGTGACAATCACCTGATGAAGGAGCGTCGCTCTGAAAGCAAGTGTGCTTCCAATTAAACCTGTTGGACTATAACCTGGTGTTGTGTGATTTTGAACTTTGATTTGTTAGTATTGCTTAGTAAAATGTAATGTAATGATTTGGCTCGAGAAGTGGTTAGGAGGAAAAGGGTGCTATAAATATAGAAACAAAATGCATAGTATAATAATTAACCATGGCAAACAAAAGAGCATCATAGTGAAGCTGCTGCACCTCCATCTATAAACTGAAATTTTGAGTATGCCTTGAATCAGAGACCATTGTGCTGGAGTGTGAAAGAATTTAATCAGGAAGGAATTACTGAAAGCAAAATCAGAAAGTTGGCCAGTTGTGTAACCCAGAAATTGTTTAATTTCATTAAATCTAGTGGAAGAATTTTTAAGCTGAGCAACCTAACCTTTGAAATGTCACTGTTCTCTCATTTAATGAGAACAAAGGTCATTGACAATGGAGAGAGAGTTCTGTCTTGTGCTTCATATGATTGAAGAGCAGAAGGGAGAGTTGTCTACAACAAAATCAATCTTAAGTAATTGATATGATTCTGAAAATTCAGATCCCCAGGAAAATCAATTCTGTTTTTCAAAAATTCACCAGTAAACTTATCTGATTCTGAGTATAATCTGGCTTTGAATCAAGATAAGTAGAAAAAAACATACTATCCTGAAAAATGTAAGGAGTTACAACAAAGATCAAGATAGGTGTTAAGACTGTACTTTTTGTTTGTTACAATGTATTAGGGTGATTGAACTCTCTAGTTTTCCAATATAATTGTGAGCCTCGTATTGTGGCTGTTGATTCTAATTTCTTCAAATAACAATATATCGAACTTTGATACATTCATTGTTCAATTGGTCTGTTGGATTTCCCAGAAACTCACTTCTCAAATCAAGGGATTGAGAAGTCTAAATCCATCAGGAGTTGTTAGCTGAGATGTAGCAAGACTTCTTTGTGAGTGCGAAGACCATGGGTGCAAGTTGACCAGGCTTACAGCATGCCAAGTGTGTGGAAAGGTACTGCTGAGGTTTAGCTGGCTTAAAACAGTTTATCAGTACAAAGCATTGACTTGGGCAAGGGAAGGGTGTTCCTGGATAAACACAGGAAAAAGGTACAGGTATCATGGTAGAAGTTTCACCTGCTCCGTTCAGTGCTTTGCTGCACTTTATTAAACATGTGCTGCTTCTAACATCCGTGATTGCTGCATGTAACCCATTAATCTCACAGTTAGTTCTGGCTGCTTGATGCAATTATGGAAGTTGGCAGGCAGCACATTATCAACACCCAGTCTGATAGTGAAAGATTGCCACTTCTTAAAGGGATCCCACAGGCAGAGTCTTATAAGGGGCTGAGCGAAATGGGCTGAGCGAGATGTGGGACAGAATTGAATGAAAAGTCAGCAAGCCTCATCTTAATGTCACAACTATCTCACTACATCTTTAATGCCTTTCAAGAGTGGCATAGCAAGATTCTTGCAAGGCAATGGCGAGTTGCCAACTATCGAGGATTACTGCTTTTTAACCTCCTTATTAACAACACTCGCCTCATTAATATTTAGCTTTTGATCTTAGCAAACGAGCTGAATATGCTACCCAGCTAGAAAACTTAACATGCAATTCAGAGCAGGTATCTGGCAGATTCAGCTCATGGCTTGATCTAACAGACTTCAATCTGTGTACTACCAATCTAAATCTTAGGCACTGGACGAGTGCACCCCCTGCCCATGGACATTGGCATTTGTTACACTATTTGTTACACCCATGGAGATACACTACTTGTTACCAGGGGGCAGCCTGTCTCACTGTGTGGAGAAGTGTGTTCAGCCCTCACCTTCAGGGTATGCTATGCATGAGTTGTCTGAGATCTGAGAAACTCCCTTGCCCCTTGTGTTCTAAATGTAGGTAATTTCCACTGAGACTGCTGCACCCAGCCACTGGGGTGGTGAGGTGGTTGCTATGGCTTCATTTCTAAGGAGGTAAACGTGGATGAAGGAGGATCAGGGCTGAAGGAAGACCAGGAGTACCAGCAGGCAGGCAGACTCAGAAAGGTAAGGAGTAGTTAACTCCGAGAAGTCATTGTTGTAGTGCCCCTCAGAATACATGGGGTTCTGCAGGAAGCACGGAATTTTTCAGCCCTGGGAATGAGGGAGACATGGTATTGATGCAGGTTCCATATGTCCTGGGACATTGTAACTGAACTGTCGGATGCTACAGTGGGGCCTGAGAGCTACCCTCTTTCAGTGACACTGCAGGTGATAGCCATACTGAACATCTATGTGACTAGCTCCTTCCAAGGAGTAATGAGTGACCTGTGTGGGATTTCTTGGTTGTGCCCCCACAAATACATCAGGTCAGTGACTGGCTCCATCTGTGCAAGATCACAGCAATTCATTTCCTTCCCCTGTTATGAGGTTAGTGTCGCAGCCTCGGCAGTACATTTCAGAAACCTAGCAGGCTTCCCCCGGTGTTGGGTGTTATTGACCGCTGAAGACCATGTTAAAATGCTGTGGATTTCATCAACAGGAAGGGCTCTTTTTGATAAATGTTCATGTGTTCTTTGACCACAGTTCCCACTTCCTGGAAGTGTGTGCCTTCTACCCTGGCAGTTACCATAATTCCCATGTCCTGAAGTACTCTTGTATACCTGGCGCATTTGAAGGTCCAGGTACCTTGACAAGTCTGGTTACTGGGGAATATGCTACCCACTGCGAGATGGCTGATGACACAAATGTACAGCCCCCTGACTGATGGGGAACACAGGTTTAATGTTGCCCGAGCTTTGATCAGGACCACTATGGAGGAGACAATTAAGTTGTGGAAGATATGGTTCTGCTGCTTGAACTGGTTTTTGGGAGCCCTTCACATCAGTGAGTATGCTGCATCATCCTGGAGTACTGTGCTCTGCACAATTGGCTCATATCCCTCTAAATCTTCCCTATTCGTATACCTACCCAAATGTCTTTTAAATGTAACTGCCATTAACTGTATACTTTTCCTTTATATTTGACCTCCCAAAGTGCAGCGTCTCACACTTACCCTGATTAAACTCCATCTGCCATTTCTCCGCTCATTGTAATGAACAGCATTGATGTACAAAAGGATCTTGGGGCTCAAGTCCATAGCTCCCTGAAAATGGCCATGTAAGTAGATAGGCTGGTAAAGAAGGTGTATCACGTGCTTTCCTTTACTGGTTGGGGAATTGAATACAAGTATCAGGATGTCATGTTATAGCTTTAAAAGACTTTGGTTCGGCCACACTTGAGTCGTGAGAATGTGGGGAGACTTGATAGAAATCTATAACACTATGAGATGAATAGACAGGTTTGACAGTCAAAATTGAGTTGAAGTGTCTAATACTAGGGGGCATGCGTATAAGGTGAGAGGAGGAAAGTTCAAAGGAGACATGAGGGACAGGTATTTTTACACAGAGTGGTTGGAGTCTGGAACGTGCTGCCAGGGATAGTGATGGAAGCAAATATGATTAGAGTATTTAAGGGACTTTTAGATAAGCACATGAATATAAAAGGAATAGGGATATGGACCAAGGGCAGGCAGAAGGTTAGTTTGATTTGGCATCCTGTTCGGCACAACATTGTGAGCTGAAGAGTCCATTCCTGTGCTGTACTGTTCCATGTTCTACAAGCCAGGTACTGCTTCATTGACATAGAGTCATATAGCACAGAAACACACCATTTGGTTCAACTCGTCCATTCTGACCAAGTTTCCCAAACTAAACTATTTCCACTTGTCTGCATTTGGCTGATATCCCTCTAGCAGAGTCATTGGGGACATTGAAGCAACTGCTGGACATTCACATGGATAGCAGTGAGTTGAGGGGTGTGTAGGTAAAGTCACCTATATTCTACCTTAGGATTAAATTTCAGCACAACATCGTGGGCCAGAGGGCTTGTTCTGTGCTGTACTTTTCTATGTTCTATGTTCTCGATCTTTCCTATTTATGTACCTACCCAAAGGTCGTTTAAATGTAACTGTACCTGCATCGACCGTTCGGTCTCTTTTAAGACTTTCTCCTTTCACCTTCGGCCAATTCCCTCTGGTTTTGAACTCCCCCGACCAAAGGCAAAGACCCTTGCAATTCAACTTCATGATTTTATGAACTTCTATAAGGTCACACCACAACTTCCTGTACTCTAGTGAAAGAAGTCCTAGTCTCTCCTTATAACTCAAACTTTCTATTCCCAGCAACATCCTGGTAAATCTTTTCTGAATCTTCCCCAATTTAATAATGTCCTTCCTATAGCAGGTTCCAATAGATGAAAGCTGGGTGCAGCAGATTGTAAAATTGTAAAATAGTCATTGGTCATGATGACAAAATTCTGGTTTTGTATTGTGTGGGCAGACTGGCCATTACTGGTTTCATTAGTGGTTCTTCTGCCTATAAGTGAAAGCTCATGTATGGAGTTGTCACATTCTCCAATTAGACAATTAGAAGATCTGGGTCTACAATGGCCATTAGGGACAAGGGAGCAGAGAGTGTTTGGATGGGATGTAGCTATATTTAGGTAAAATGAGTGATTAAATCGTGACTAGAATTAGGTTATATGTGAGAGGTTGTGTCAGCAATGTTGGCCATATGTTGTTCCTATTCATGGGAAGGAGCCTTATGAGACTGTGGCTAAAGGTCATGCGTGGGTTGGAGTAAATGGGGGAGAGAGAAAGAGGAGGACATTATAGAGCAGGATATTTTGAATGCATCATTCTCTTCTCCTCCCAGTAGTGCATTGTCTTTTGGTCCTTTCTGCCTTGCAAGCTGTAGGTCGTGTAATCATGCATGCTTCATTTCTCTTGTCGCATCTAAAGTAATTTTCCTTTTTCACTTGTGATACCGAATCAGAGGAGGAAGGAGAACATGATGACAGAGAGAGGGCACCCTTTAATCGTGTGCCTTCAACTATCAGCTCCATTACCAGCACTGTCCATATTTTAGCAATTAGGATGAATGATGGTGAACATTACGAGCATTGACTACAAGTGTGGAGATGCTAAAGCCACGAAAAGGTGGCAGCTTATGAGAAGGCAAGCAAACATCCCAGTTATGCTGCAGAGGTTTTAAGTGATAACTTTACTGTTCCTGGTTACAGAGAAAAAGAAAGACTTGCATTTACATGGCACCTTTCATAACCACTGGATGTCACAAAGGGCTTGACAATTAGTGAATTATTTTTGAAGTATAATCATCGTTGGCTCAGCAGTTAGCCCTGCTGCCTCACAGCGCCAGGGACCCGGGTTCGATTCCTGCCTCAGGCGACTGACTGTGTGGAGTTTGCACGTTCTCCCCATGTCTGCGTGGGTTTCCTCCGGGTGCTCCGGTTTCCTCCGACAATCCAAACATGCAGGTCAGGTGAATTAGCCAAGCTAAATTGCCCATAGTGTTAGGTGCATTAGTCAGGGGTAAATATAGGGGAATGGATCTGGGTGGGTTACTCTTCAGAGGGTTGGTGTAGACTTGTTGGGCCAAAGGGCCTGTTTCCAAATTGTAGGGAATCTAATGTAATCATTGTTGTAATGTAAGAAATTGGATAGCTACCGGCTGCACAGCAAACTCCCACTAACAACAATGTGATACTGTTGAGTTAATGTATTTTGTTGGTGTTTATTGAGGGCTACATATTCACTAGGACACCACAGACTACTCTCCAGCTTCCCTTTGCAGTTATACCGTGGAATCTTTTACATTCATCTGAGGGGACAGATGGGACCTCCGTTCAACATCTCATTGAACGAGAGTATATCTTAGAATGCAGCACTGCTTCAGTTCTGCAACTGGAGTATCACCATGAACCGTTGTGCTGAAGACTCAGAGTTAGAATCAACCCTATGTGTCAGATGCAAGAATACTACCAGATGAACCACCGCCAACACCATTGTGATTCTATCATATTTCTATCTTGTATGTAGATGGAAGAAGGACTCCCTGGTGTCAGGATTTGAGCTATTTGCCACAGAATATCAAACATCTGACCTGTTGTAACTACTGTATTTGTATGGCTCATTCAGTTAATGTTTGGGGGGGGTCGCATCATATTGATAATGAGGGATTCATTGATGGTAATCCCTTGACTGTCAAGGATGCTGGTTAGATTCTTCTTGTTGATGATCATTATTGTCTGATAATTGTGTAGCTATGATGTGGAGGTGCTGATTTTGGACTGGGGTGGTCAAGGTCAAAAGCCACACGTTCGAAAGCCATACAAAAGGTCTGAGTGGAGTGTTGACAGGATGAATAATAAGTCTATCCTGTGTCCATTCATCCATTGTCATAGTGTCTTCATGGTCTTTCCAATATACCATGCCTTGGGGCATCCTTGACTGCAGCATATGAGGTAGACAACATTGGTCAAGTCATATGAGTATTTGTTGTGTATGTGGTGGGCGGTGTTTCCATGTATGATGATAGTATCCATGTTGAATGAATGAACACTGCAAAAATTACCAGACAGGACTGTCCCCTCCCAGTTGGGGATCATCTCAGCGGTCAAGGACATTCAGCCTCTGATCTTCGTGTAAATGACCTCTAAGGTGGCCTTCGAAATATGCAACCTCACAGAATCACTGAACAGAAACTGATAGCCAAGTTCTGTATCCACTAAGACACCGTGATCTTGGGTTCACGTTGCGCTACACATAACCCTGCCAATCTGTTCTGTATCTGTAAAATCTTGCTCACTGTCCTGTTTTGAAACCATCACCTTGATAGCTTGCTATGATCTCTTTACCTTAATTAGTTTGTACAATTTTGGATTACCTGATACTTTGGTAGACCCTCAGCATGCGACTCTTATAGCTATCATATTATTCCAGTCGTTTGGTTTGTCTCTAACACCATCTTATTTTTAATTTTTTGTAATTAATTCTCTGCCTCAATGAATTAGATTATAGGTCATCCCTTCATTTGCTATTCAGCTTTTGACACTTTACTTACACCACCCGATGCTCTTGATCACCTGCAAAGACTTATTATTCAGCCTGTTGACATTCCATTTGCACCATTGATATCTCTGATTATAAATTCTGTGCCCGTGTGAATCTCTTCACTTCACCTGACAAAGGAGCAGTGCTCCGAAAGCTTGTGATTTCAAATTAGCCTATAACTGATGTCATGTGACTTCTAACCTTGATAACTATATAGCACAAATGTTATTAGCATTTTTCAATTTAAGCTACATGATGCATACATGAGATCACAGACCAGATTCACCGTCAGATATTAGAGTCCTTTTCTTTTGCTGAAGATGACAGAAAAAATTCAAGATAGTGTGCATGCAGATACTGGCATCCTCCACCTCAGAGTAGGAGAGTTCGTGCAAAATCTTAGACACACTGTTCCTCAACCCTGGCAAGAGAAAATAAAAGCAATGTGCTTCTCTTGATATACAACATTCATTGCAGTTATATAATAAGAAAGATGTTGAATACTGCTGAAAGCAGGCATGTTTTATTGAAGCTTTCCATGTTGCACTCATCAGGACAATTCACAAGAAATGCAGGTTAGAGACAAAAAAAACTGCTGATGCTGGAATCCAAAGTAGGTAAACAGGAGGCTAGAAGAACACAGCATGCCAGGCAACATCAGGACATGGAGAAGTCAAAGTTTCAGGTATTAGCCCTTCAGGACTACCTGAGTTAATACTCAAAACATTGACTTCTCCACCTCCTGGTGCTGCCTGGCTTGCTGTGTTCTTCCAGCCTCCTGTTTGTCTCATAAGAAATGCAAGTGTAAAAGGCAAACAACTTTATTATACTGAATGCAAATAGAGAGTGTTCCTTAGGAGAAGCATTGCCACAGAGGATATGCTAGTTACATGGTAGTCATAATTTTGAGGTGCCGGTGTTGCACTGACGTGTACGAAGTTAAAAATCACATAATACCAGGTTATAGACCAACTGGTTTGTTTGGAAGCACTAGCTTTTAGAGCACTGCTCCTTATAAAGCACTCTGAAAACCACTGCTTCCAAATAAACCTGTTGCATTATAACCTGGTATTGTGTGATTTTTTTAAAAAAAACTAATTATATGGTGATTGACAGTTAAACACGAAGCTTTGTTTAAATTTTAGCCATGTAGGTCAACTCTAATTGGTCAAAACATTGCCCTAAAAAATGAACGAGAGAAGGCTGTGTGCTATTTGTTGAATTGAAAAACATGCAATGTGTGGTCACGTTCTTGTTTATAGGCCTTCAAACTTTCGCTTGTATTGCAAGCCACATCTCAAAATAATCCAGAGGCAGAAAATTCTGTACCATTGCAGTTCTCTTGTCAACCAACTATTCTTGCTTTTTCCTTTTAGGCTGTAGCTGTAGCTGCAGTAGTTGGGTCACAATGACTTGTGGACTGAAATCCTCACTTGCACTGGTCATTTGCTGAATTTGACATGGGAAAACAGTACCTCAACAACAGTGTGATCATCAGATGTGCTGGGTGTGCTCTTTCTCAATTGCCCCTCAATTTCAAGCTGCGACTGTGAAACGCCTTATCTTATTACGTTAAGTCATTGTCCAAATTTAGATTGGTGTAGTGTCAACTCTGCCGATTCTTTCTTATGCTCAATTCGCAAAGGGCTCTCTAGCAGGCTAGCCCCGAAGCAACTCTTCCTAACACTTTATAACACAAAACAAAAATGACAGCATGATGAGCCAGACCAAACATCGGAAAGAACTGAAACTAGATTGGGTTGGGATATCTGGTCGACATGGACTGAAGGGTCTGTTTCCGTGCTGTACATCTCTATGACTCGAAGTCTTTAAGTATAGTTAACCTTCAAAATGTGTGCAATATTACCTGCAGCCAGAAAAAAAACTGATATTGAAGTACTCAGAGAGTCCTTGAAATAATGCTGATCAGATTGTGGATTGTTGGACTGACCTCGTGGTCCTTCATGGTGTTTAACTTCAGGTCATGCTGTTTGTGTGATTGGCTGTAATTGTGAATTGCAAAATTGCTGCCTTGGCTGCCACTCATGGTACTGCTTATTAAGACATTGGTCTGGAGTTGTGTTCTCAGTGATTGATCTATTCCTCTTGGTTAATTAATGAGTCAGTCTTCAGTATCTCCATGGAGGATTACATATCTTCCTGTTTCAAATATTTGATTCTTAAATTTGCGAATGAGTTGATTTTGTTCCAAATTTAAGTTACCAAGTGTGTCACCTTGGAACTATCATGCCCATAAATATTGTTTTACCCCTCATAGTTCAACTGTTGCTCAGTCACTGTGATTGTTTTGTAATGATTTAATCCTTTCAGGAGGAACTAATTGTGTATGAGTCATTAGTAACCTTAATTTGCTCGCTCCAATCACAGCCATAGCCCAAGGCAGAGACTACACTACTTGATAGCAGTTAACAGAATTGGCTTCATTTCTGAATTCAAGGTTTGTCTTTAAATATAAAACAATAGAGTACTTAAGTAAAGTTTCACTTGTTGCAGGTTGAGCTCCTTCCTGATACTTTCTACTCATGCTCATCACAAAAGGTAGCTTCTTCAGGAACTTATTGAGATAAAGCTATCACTTGCTGTGGAGCAAAGAATGATCTCTTGAACAATAAAACTGTATTATTGTTGATCAATCCTGCTGATTCCTGTGGGCGTGCTCTCCAAACTGACAAAGAAACTGTGGGTGGAATTTTGTAAGTGTCTGAGTGGGGGCTGTTGAAAGATGGATGGCAGAATTAGGCAAGTGAATCAGGTGTGGCAAAGCCCATTGCAATGCCAAAATCACTTGACTTCACCTTTAGTCTTTTCCCAAGTAGCGTAGAGAGATTCTCGTCACACAGTGTTGAGATGCCAATTGATGCTCGTCATTGCATGTTAAGCTTCTTGTTAATGCCACAACTTTCCTCACTAATATCCAGCCTTCCATTTCGTAAATCTCGCCAAACAAGTTTGATATCGGGAAAAGTCAGCAAAGAAACTGCCAATGTATCTGGCAGGTTCAGGTCACTGCTTGTTCCGAACTACCTTCATATTGGACAGCAAAAATCTACGGGCACTATTCATCGTTACCAGGTGAATGCACTCCTCCTCCATGGATGTTGGCATCCAGAACCAGGAGAAAGTGAGGGCTGCAGATGCTGGAGATCAGAGTTGAGTATGTGTGGTGCTGGAAAAGCACAGCGGGTCGTACAGCATCTGACAGCCTCATTCCTGACGAAGGGCTCCTGCCCAAAACGTCTATTCTCCTGCTCCTCGGATGCTGTATGACCTGCTGTGCTTTTCCAGCGCCACACATTCCCGGCATCCAGAATCAGTCAATCATAGTCATAGAACCACACAGCATGGAAATAGACCACGCTGATCATGTTCCCAAACTAAAATAGTCCCACTTGTCTGTGCTTGGCCCATATCCCTCCAAACCTTTCCTGTTCATGTACTTATCCAAATCTCTCTCAAATGTTATAACTGTACCTGCATCCACCACTTCCACTGGCAATTAATTCCACATATGAACCACACTACGTTTAAAAAAAAGTTGCCTCTCATGTCCTTTTCAAATCTTTCTCCTCTTACCTTAAATATATGCTCCTAAGTCTTGAACTCCCCCACTCTAGGGAAATAATAACTCTTGCTATTCACCTTATCTATGACACTCATGATTTGATAAATATCTATAAGATCACCCCTCAATCTCCTACGCTCCAGTGAGAAAAGTCCCAGCCTATCTTTGTAACCTTTATGGCACTTCTACAGTGTACTGGCCATGCACTCTGGAATTTCAGATTTGCATTACAAGGCACACCAGCAACGAGCATTGAAAGTTTACAGGCTCAGGCTCCCAGCATGCATTTGAGGGATGTATTTTTGCTCTTTTTGCACTTGCTCACATAATGCCGACCTGAATGCTAACAGCATTCTGGCCTTACCTTGCTGTGCCAATTAAAGCAGTTCTACAACTGAGCAACTTGCACTGCTGCTGAACCATCCTCCGTTTAGAGGGTGTACACCTTGCTGTACAGTAATTTGCTAAATCAGTCTCTCGTTCTATGTACTAGCAGCATATGTAGCAAAGCCCACGTGTAAGCTCCAACTTTATGGATAGTCGTCCAGCCCATAATGAATGCAGGAATCCTTCGGGGTCCTGCAGAGTAAGACACTGGATCGCCTTCAATACTAGTCAAGGACATTGATCACAATCAGGTATCTGGCCAGGAGATTCTCAGACAGGGTTGCATGCCTCTGCACTTCAGGGAGTGGGAAATGGTCAGTCCATTATTGAGATAGGTTGAATGTGGTCTGGGAGATTTACAGGCACCAGTCAGGCATCTGGGCACACCTGGCATGGTCTGCCCCAGTCTTGTCAGTTGAGAAGTCTGTTGGGTCTGTCAGCGCAGACTGAGAAGGAATTGGGCAAGGAGGTGGGAAAGTGCTCCTCTGGGTTGCAGTGTGTGGAGAGCAGGGGGAGTTGACAAAGAGTGGGCATTCCTCCACCTGTATGGGCTCTGGCCTGACTTCTCCCATAATACAAAAGGGGATCTGGGTGAGATGGCAGTGGGCCTGCTGGGAAAGGTGGTGATACGTACCAACAGACTGAGGGCATGTTGGTTCAGTCCAGCAACAAGATTCTGAATTGACACATAGTTGGAGGGTGTGAGAGCATATGTTCTAGGGAGGAGACCCCTGAAATGTCAGAATATGGAGCCTTGCTGCAGTTTATGGTAAAATGCCCTGAGTATGTTTCCAGTTGACAGTTGCCCGGATTGAGAGGCTGACCTGGCGAGGGGCTGTAAAACAGTAAGCTGCAGCAGGGGTTTGTTTACAGTATTTGGTAAACATTGTGCAAAGTGGCCTCATCAGCAGATTGTAGGAATCGTGACAGTAGGTGTTGTTGAATCACAGACAATCACAGATTCAGAAGCAGGTTTGTTTGAAGGGCAAGGACAGCACTTCTGTTCTTCCTGGCTGTAGAAAGCACTGAACGTTTGGATCTGTTATCTCCAGCCTCCCTTTAGCTGGTAATTTCCTAAACCCTGAGGGACACAGCATCCTGGGATGAAGCTAAGTGGCTGTCACTGACTGTTCCAAATTTTAGGTGACATCATGGAGGTGAATTCCCTTGAATATATTCATGTTTTAATGGTTCTTTACCTTTCTAAGTTAACTGTGTAATCTAATCTCAAAGCTATTTAACTTGTTATATGGGAAATATACTATGTAAATACATTTAGTTATGCTTCAAATGCACATAAATCAGGTAACAGTTGACATTGAGCCAAAGAAGGCTGAATTAGGAGGGTTCACAAAAAAATCTTGATCAAACAGCTGGGTTTAAGGGAGTCTTAAAGGATAGAGTGAGGGGAAGAAACAAAAACATTCAAAGGAGGAATTAAATACTATGAAGCCTTGATGAAGACCCAAACAGTTGGGTGAAATGAAATGGGGTCTGCAGAGGTCACAGCCAGAGGCACATAGCGTTTTTCAAGGTTTGTAAAATTGGACAATGTTACAAAGGTGAACTGGATCAAGTTCATAATGTGATTTAGGCATAAGCTTGAAACATCTGACAGACTGATTTGGTCTAAGTTGGAAAATTGCTTGCAAAGAAAATGAAATGACAATCCATCTTTTATCCTCTCCTCAATTTCAACCCATCTTTCTTTTCAAAACAATTTTTTCCCTAAATAACCATGGAAATCATTTTTATGTTGTTAAAATACTCAGCGCTAGGAGTTGCCTCCAAACATAAGAATTCTTATGATCTTAAACAGTGACCCATGTAACAACCCACAGTCATGAAAACTGCATTGATCTTTAGGCAGTTATCGAAACTGAACTGTCAAATGGATAAGTGTACCCTTTTCATGTAAAAAGGTTAACCACATTAAATAACAATTCATCTTGCAAACCAGAGATCGCTTTTAAAGAAAACCCGACTTGCACAGCAGAGAACAATTTTTTTTTTAAAGTAAATGTAATAGTATTAACAGCAATCCTGCCGTCAGCTTTGAAAGGAGATGAGGAAATATTTAGCACTTACT
Organism: Chiloscyllium plagiosum; assembly: GCF_004010195.1. Taxonomy (NCBI): domain Eukaryota; kingdom Metazoa; phylum Chordata; class Chondrichthyes; order Orectolobiformes; family Hemiscylliidae; genus Chiloscyllium; species Chiloscyllium plagiosum. The sequence continues at coordinate 65,844,925 of NC_057714.1, forward strand.
TATCGACAGAGAGAAAAATGATCTGTTAGTTGCTTTCATTATTGCATTTTTCTTTAATCACAGGCCTCATTAAACTTATTATATTTGATGTGAATAGAAGCAATTTCAAAAGGACAGTACTGATTCTTCTTAAAGCTACGTCTATGTTGGAAACATTCAGCAGGTTTGTTCGCATCTGTGAGTCAATATTTCTGGTTGATTATCTTTTCTCAGAATTAAGAAAAAATTACAGCTGGAACAAGATTTAAGCAAGGACAGAGCAAGGAAAAAGGAGAGGAAGGATATAATAAAAAAGGAAGATCTTTGACAGAGTGGGAAGCAGTAGAGATTAACTGACAAAAGGAATGACAATATAACACAAAGAAAAATCGTAATAGGACAAGTAAAGGAACAAGTAAATCTAGAAAACATGCAAAGGAAAAATATCTGAATCATTACCAACAGCTACTATCTGGAGAGGTGGAGGTCAGAGGTTATGACCTGAAATTATTGAAATCAGTGTTGAGTCTAAATGGCTGTAAAGTGTGTTGTTGAAAAGTATGATGGTTTCCTGGAGCTTTTATTGAGCTTTTGGGAACAGTATAGGAGAATGAGGGCAGGAAGTGTGAATAGAGCAGAGAATTACATTTCCAGACCAGGTCAGATTCATGGCTGCAGACTAAATAGTGTTTTGCAAAGTAATTATCAATCCGTGTTTGATCAAGCCAATATAGAGAAGATTGTATTTTGAGCAATGAATGCATTCGCTACAAGCCTATGACTTCCAAAAACTGCCCAATAAAACAAATGATTTTATTGCACAGAAAGAACCATTTTAGTCTGCTGTCTCTGTGCTAACTATCCCGAGCTCTGCGCATGTTTCCCCCTTGAGGTGCTTAAATAGGTATTTTTCAAAACCAGAGCTTAATTTGCTTTAACCATCTTCTCTGGCAGTGCATTCCATATCTTAACTACTTGTTCCATAAAAATATTTTCCTCATGGCACCACTGATTCTTTGGGTCCTTACTGTTTTAGATAGGTGTCCTCTAGTTCCTAACAATTTTATCAATGAGAAACATTCTGTCAGTCTTCTTTGTCTAAACCGCTCAAGACTTTGAACAATTCTCCTCTGAAACTTCTCTTCTCTCAGGACAACAACTCCATTTTTCCAATCTACCACAAAAGAAAATCTCCTCATGCCTGGAACCATTCTCCATTCCTGTAAGGACTCTATTCCATTCTCTAGTTCCTCTGTATCGGTTGCACCTGTCTGATCAGGGTGCTGCCTTCCACACCAATGCTTTTGTTATATCTTTACCTCAAATGAGGAATCCTCTCCACCTTAGTTGATAGAACAGTTGATCCAGTTGGTTCCATTTCCCAGTTGTCCACTTTGACATAATTTTTCTTTTCTCCTCTCCTCCTTGAACAAGCTAACCCTGTTTTCACTTGTCATCCTACCAGCTTCACATTTAATAGATCATTCTCTCCCAAATTTGCCATCTCAAGAGTAATGCTATCACAAAGTTTGTTTCCCTCAGCTTCCTTTTCAACATTCCAAAACATCATCGGTTCTTGTTTACTAACAAGTACACTGCTAACCCTGTCCTTTGATTCTCACAGTAACTTCCTGTGCAAGCTGAGGTGATACAACTCCTGATAAATTCTTGTTGTGAGAATTGTAAGAATATTTTATTCATAATTTATGGATTTTTACAATATAATGTTTAGATTTAAAGATTAATGATCGAGAAATAGGAAAATTCTGATGAAGAAACTGGGAATAATCTGGAAGTAAATGCAGTTCAAATGAACTAAGTGTGTATTACACTTCATAATGACCCAAAGATAGGAAGTAAATTGGGAACAGACCATAAGAGGCTGCAATTAGATATAGATAGGTTACACGAGTCAAAAAGATGTGCCAGAAGGGGTCTAAATTGGGAAAATGTGGTGGGAAAAATAATGAAGAAACATAATTTGGAGTGCTGGTGTTGGTCTGGGATGTACAAAGTTAAAAATCATACAACACCAGATTATAGTCTAACAGGTTTATTTGGAAGCATCATCTGGCCATGGACACCAATTGTTAAAGTTCACTTAAGAATGTAACTTTTGAAAAAGTTTTGTGATTTATATATGAAAGAACTGAAACCAGCATGCACACTGTAAAAGATGAGACTTAGCAAACAACCCAGGTTTTTTTCAATATATAATTTCAATTACATCACGCTGTAAGTTTTTGCTATAAATTCTGTGTCTTACAATCTTATATTCCACAACCACCTGATGAAGGAGAAGCGCTCCAAAAGCTAGTGCTTCCAAATAAACCTGTTGGATTATAACCTGGTGTTGTGTGATTTTTAACAATGAAGAAACAGGTTATCTAAATGGTGAGAGACTGAGGAACTATAAGATGCAGAGTATGTCCCAATACAGTATGCAGGTACGGCAAGTAATTAGGAAAGCTAATATAGTACTATCATTTTTTGGGAGGGGAACTAAATACACAATTAGGCAGGTTATGCTTCATTTATATATTTTTATTGATGATGCTACATCTGGAATACCATATACAGTTTATTTAAGGACACCTTATTCAAGGATGCGTGTAAATGCATTGGAAGCAGTTCAGACAAGGTTAACCAGGCTAACACCAGGAATTGGTAAGTTATGGGATTTTATGAGGAAAGATTGGCCAAACAGGACTTGTATTCACTGAGGTTTAGAAGAATAAGGACAGGATGTACATGTATTTGGAAAGGCAAGGACTGATTAGGGATAGTCAACATGGTTTTGTGCATGGGAAATCATGCCTCACAAACTTGATTGAGTTTTTTGAAGAAATAACAAAGAGGGCAGAGCGGTGGACGTGATCTGTATGGACTTCAGTAAGGCGTTTGACAAGGTACCCCGTGGGAGACCAGTTAGCAAGGTTATATCTCATGAAATACAGGGAGAACTAGCCATTTGGATACAGAACTGGCTCAAAGGTTGTTTTTCAGACTGGAGGTCTGTGACCAGTGGAGTGCCAAAAGTGCCACAAGTGCTGGGTCCACTACCTTTCATCATTTATATAAATGATTTGGATGTGAGCATAAGAGGTATAGTTAGTAAGTTTGCAGATGACACCAAAATTGGAGGTGTAGTGGATAGTAGTCGGATTACAACAGGATCTTGATCTGATGGGCCAATGGGCCAAGAAGTGGCAGATGGAGTTTAATTTTGATAAATGTGAGGTGCTGCTTTTTGGGAAAGCAAATCTTAGCAGGACTTATACACTTAATGCTAAGGTCCTAGGAAGTATTGCTGAACAAAGAGAACTTGGAGTGTAGGTTCATAGCTCCTTGAAAGTGGAGTCTTAGGTAGATAGGATAGTGAAGAAGGCATTTGCTGTGCTTTCCTTTATTGGTCAGAGTATTGAATACAGGAGTTGGGAGGTCATGTTGCAGCTGTACAGGACATTGGTTAGGCCACTGTTGGAATATTGCATGCAGTCCTATCAGAAAGATGTTGTGAAACTTGAAAGGGTTCAGAAAAGATTTACAAAGATGTTGCCAGGGTTGGAGGATTTGAGCTATAGGGAGAGGTTGATTAGGCTAGGGCTGTTTTCCCTGGAGCGTCGGTGGCTGGGGGGTGACCTTATAAAATCATGAGGGGCATGGATAGGATAAATAGACAAAGTCTGTTCCCTGGGGTGGAGGAGTCCAGAACTAGAGGGCATAAGTTTAGAGTGAGAGGGGAAAGGAATAAAAGAGACCCAAGGGCAAAGTTTTCACGCAGAGGGTGGTGCGTGTATGGAATGAGCTGCCAGAGGAAGTGGTGGAGGCTGGTACAATTGCAACATTTAATAGGCATCTGGATGGGTATATGAATAGGAAGGGTTTGGAGGGATATGGGCCGGGTGCTGGCAGTCGGGACTTGATTAGGTTGGGATATCTGGTCGGCCTGGACAAGTCGGATCGAAGAGTCTGTTTCAGTGCTGTACATCTCTGTGACTCTATGACTCAATCTGCTTGAAACATACAAGATCCTGAGGGGTCTTGACAGGGTGCATGTGGATGGGATATTCTCTATTAATAGAGAATATTGAACGAGGAGTCACTGTTTAAAACAAAAGGTTCACATACTTAAATCAGAAATTGTGAATTTATTCCCAGTGTAAAAATTCTTTTGGACCCTAGACTAAAATTGGATAAACCAAGAAAACTGCATAAGTTGTTTGCAGTTATATCTACAATGTTGTCTTCTTTGAGAGGTGAGGGAGTGTTTTAGCCAAATCAGCACTGCTGTGTATGTTCAGTGCACATTTGCCCAGAGACGGTCTTTTGCTTGGCTTTTCAATTGGCACAACTTGTTTGGGATCAGGAGGGCTTTGTATGGTTACAGCCAAACGATTGGTTCCTGGACAGGTGGCTACAATCTTGTGTGTGAAAATACAGCAAAAACGTTAACTAGCCTGCAAAGTGAAAGAGTCTTATCTCTCTACCTCACTCTCTCCTTAGTGTAGAGAAGTAAAAGAGCTCCCCAGTAGCTAGCCAGTTTCCCTCGTCTTGCTCTGTGAGCTGCTTTCTGCAAATCCCCATTTGAAAGGAAGAAAAAAAAAGTACCTTCAGAGGTATAGAAAGGGCAAATCATCAAACAGTGAATGAACAACTGAGATTCAATTGTATATCAGCAGCAAAAAGACAGAAAGAATCAAAAGGACGTGAAAGAAAACATCTCATCAATGCCTGTGATGTGGGATGTTGCCAGACCTTTGCTTTTCCCCATAATATTTATCTCATCACTCTGTGTGTGTGTGTGTCTGTTTGTGTGTATATGTTATGAAGATGTAGGTATACCTTTTAAGAGAGTTAAAAGCTGCAGAACTACCAGACACAGCACAAAGTGTTCTCAGTACGGTAACAATATAATACCTGGTTGAACAACTCGATTAGCTCGTTGCCTAGAGACAAAAACAAGTTTGAATTTGGCCAATCAGTTTAAATTATACTCCTGAAAAATATCAAACTACAATCCAGTTTGAATTGAGTATATTGATAATGTTCAAAACCAATGACACAATCCAATGCTCTGGGGTATAAAACCAGGGGAAAATTGAATAGTTGAGAGGAGAACTGCCAAGTCCTAGCATGTAACAGACTGCTTGAAAAAAATCTCGAAAGTACCTTTTCGATCAGTAAACTGTGACGCAGAAATTCCTAACAAGGGGAAAAGAAGACACAAGAAAATCCAAAGACAAGAACCTGCAGGTTTTGAGATAAGAAGTGTTGTTTTGTAAATCTTAATTGAGAGTTTTATCGGACTATCGGATAAGTATAGATAATACTTATCTATAGTATTATAGAAGGTAAGGTAAAAGATAGGTTAGAGAAAGAAATTATAAATAGTGGTTAGTTAATTATTCTCTGTTATCCTTTAAGAAATAAAATTGTTAATTTTTACTTTACACAGTACTTGGCCAGTTGAATTTTTACAGATTACTGAATGGGATAAATCTTTTCTGTGTTGCTGGTTTTAAATTAAGCAGGAGAGTTTACCCTGTGTCATAACAGTATGCATATGGGCGTTTTAAAAAGGGGTAGAGTTTAAATTATAGAGTTACAAGATAGTAATTCATGTTTGTTTTTTGCTATTGATTAAACATAATTTATTTGCAATAAATAACTACTTAGTATAGAATCCCTACAGTGCGGAAAGAGGCCATTCAGCCCATTGAGTTTGCACTGACCCTTTGAACAGCATCCCAACTAAACGTCCTATAAACCAGGATTACCATGACTAATCTCTGTAATCTGCACAGTTCCAGGCATTTTAGAGCAATTTGTCTAGGCCAGTCCACCTACGCAACTTTAGGTTATGGGAGGAAACTGGAGCACCCAGTGGGAGGGTGCATGCAGACTCCGGGAGAGTGTTCGAACTCCACACAGACAATGACACAGGGCTGGTATCAAAGCTGGGTCCCTGGCACTGTGAGACAGCAGTGTTGACCACTGAGCCACTGTGCCGCTTGTTGATGGGAGAAACCTGGTGTGCATATTGTTCTGACCTGAATTAGCCTCTGAGGTAGATTTGGACAATTTGGTGGTTTAATATGTTTTCACACTTGTGATGACTTGGGAATAGTGGGGCTTGATTTCCAGCGCAGTGCCTCTGTGAGTCATGACAATAGAGGGTGAGAGTCTTTGGAACCTTTTTCCTGAAAAGATGGAGGAAGCAGAGCCCTCGCTAGATTTTTGTTAAGCAAGGGACTGAAAGGTTATCAAGGATGGGTGGACCTGTAAAATAATAGGTTATAATCAGATCAGTTCTAGTTTTAAATGGTGGACGAGACTCAAGGAGCTGAATAGCCTTCTCCTTATGCGAATGTACCTAAAAGATTGGGGCCATGTTGACTTAAGAGGTTAACATGTACAAGGTTAAGAATATAAAATAGAAGGCATACCTATTTTGTAAAGAATTAGAGACATGACTTCTGAAGTTATTCCAGTAAAAGATAAGTTATTCATAGACTGTCTCAGAGTTAAAGAACACTATGGAATTGAATGGTAGTTAATTTGCATTTCGATCTGTGACACACGGCATATTCCTGCCGTCATGATGATGGGCAGACCTTAGGGAAATTCTTTTGTTCAATTGTTAAGACCAAGGCCAGAGGGTGCACTACCATTCTACTCCCTCTATTTCACTGGTCACAACATAAAATAAAAATATTTTAACTTGTAAAATTAAATTAAAATCTGTAATCAGGTTTTTAATAACAAGATATTTCAACCAGGTTCTTTAATGAATAGAATGATTGATTTATTATCAAATTTGAACTTATTCAATCAAGGTGCAATCATTGGTTGGCATACACAACCAATAATATAGAGGGATAAATGTGTATCCCTCAAAAAATCCCTAAAAGACGCACAGACTCACAGTTCAGAAAATGAGAAAAAACAGATTTCTTTGCAGCTTGTCTTTCTGAAAGAAAATTGGAAAGGGTGCAAAAATCACTTGCAAATAGGTTATTGAGATTGGAGGGTTTTGAGTTAGAAGGAGAGGCTGGATAGGTTGGGTCTTCTTTTCCTTGGAACTTAGGAGGCTAAGAGATGACCTTATGCAGCTTTATAAGATCATGAGGAGCATGGATAAGATGAATAGCCAAGGTCTTTCCCCAGGCTGGGGGAGTCCAAAGCTAGAGGGTATAAGTTTAAGGTGAGTGGGGAAAGATATAAACGAACTTAAAGGATAACTTTTCCATGCAGAGGGTAGTGCATGTGTGGAACTAACTACTGGAGGAAGTAATAGAGGGGAGTACAGTTAGAACAATTTAAAAGCCATTTGGTACATGGATAGGAAAGATTTAGAGGGAATTGGGCCAAACTCAGGCAAATGGGTCGACTTCACTGGTTGGCAGTGAAGTTGAGCAGAAGGGTCTGTTTCCATCCTGAATGACTCTGATTCTAAAACTACTTTTACCAATGGGTATTCTTGAATGCAAAAGGATAAAATATAGAATATTCTGGAAACCGTTGCTCTGATTTTCTGGCTGTTCTGATCAAGTTATTAATCAGGAATGGTTGTTTCTGAAGTAGTACAACCTTTAGATGTCCCTTCAATCTTACTTTTGAAAGAAAACCCTCAAGTTCAAGGTGAAATCTTACTTTTGAAAGAAAAGTATGATTTCACCTTGAACTTGAGGGTTTTCTTTTCAGAATTGAGAGAGATCAACTTAGCAGCTTGTTCTAAGTGAGCTTTTCTCCAACTCAGCTTGCTCCTAAAAGGCTTCTGTCCAAATTATCCAGACAAAACAAGCACCTCTCCAAACTCATCACTGTTTAAAACAGCTATCATCATTCATATGAGTAAGACTATCTGGTCATGCTAAGTGATAGGTCCAATGGATGTGAATTTAGACCTGTCATTAGAATAGCATTCACTTTATTGATATAGTCTTGCTTGTTAAGGATGATTATTCCACTTCCTTTGAGTTTACTGATATGTATCTGTGGTTGTACTTTAAGGTTCACAGTGATGCCAGATATTCATGATGTGTATGAAGATAGGAGATGACATTTAGAATCCCACAGTATGCATCTGGTAAATCAACTAGATCACTTTGGATTTACTACCTCCGAAGGCATCTAGCTTGTGGCAGGATAGCTGAGTATAAAGGACTTTGAAAAGGCATGTACCTCTTTCAATTTGACATTGAATGAAGACTAGTTGAAAAACTGAAACCACGCACAAGGAAAGACTCCTCACTTTCAGACAATACTTCAGGGAACCTTGATCATGTGGTTGTTGATATCATTAAATAAGTTGCCAACTTGCTTCTGGTTAAGTGAATTTATGTTGCGGGCATCTTGGGACTGTCATACATTGGCATTGACTATACATTTTGCCTGTGCCAACTTAGGAAGCTACACTTGAGCTGGCCTGCCTCCACAGTTATTGCAAAAGTTAAAGATTTGATCATTTTACTCAAAATCCCCAATTTTCCTGCCTGATGAACTCAATTTAGCAGAAAACACCAATTACATTTCTGTACTTAATAAGAAACTACTATTTATTACAAAGAAATCAATTCTAACCACAGGAAAACAAATGAGTTATCAACATATAACAGAATGTCACCGCATTAATGAGATTGGAGCACAGAGGAAACCCAGAACTACAGATCTGTTAGCTGTACATCAGTAGTAGGGAACATGCTAGAATCTAATATAAAGAATATGCTAAATGGACACCTTGGTAATAATGGTTTAATTGGGCACAGTCAGCATGGGTTTGCAAATGGGAAATAGTGCTTGATGAAGTTATTGGAGACTTTTTTGAGAATGTTACAAACAAAATTGATAAAGGAGAGCTGATGGACATAGTACACTTACATTTTCCGAAGGCTTTTGATTAGGTCCCAGCAGGAGATGTTAGCAAAGCTCAAGTACATACGATAGATGGTAAATACTACCTTGGATTAATGATTGGCTAACAGGCAAAAAACAGAGAATAGGAAAAAAGAAGTTATTCCTGAGTTGATAGACTGTGACGTCTGGGTAAGTGTTAGTACTTGGGGTCCCAGTGTTAATGCATGAATGACTTGGATATGGGATCCAAATGTAATATTTCCAAATTTGCAGGTGATACAAAGCTAAGTGGAAATGTTTTGTGACGAGGATGTAAAGCAGCTTAAGCAGGTTTTAGACAAGCTTACTGAGTGGGCAACAACATGGTAGGTAAAACATAATGTGGAAAAATACAGTCAGTTGTGCTATAATATGTTTCTTCAACTTTAAAGCGAATTGGCTTCAAAGTGATCAAAGAACCTAGACCATTATTTGTTGTATGCAAACTTTCCTTGCATATATTGACTTTAACGTGATCTCAGTCTATTAGTTTTAATGGCACAATTTTCCTGTAACATGAAAATATACAAGAACAGAACTACCACATTATATCAGAACCAACTGTATGTCATCTTTTCAATTTGGCAGGAGGAACAGATGTGCAGAGTATTTCTTAACTAGTAAGAGGTTGAAAAGTGTCGATGTACAAAGTGACCTGGGTGTTCTTGTCAATAAATAACTGAACACTATATGGCAGGCACATTAAACTACTGAAAAGTTAGTCTGTTTTGCAAGAGGATTTGAGTATAGGAGTAATAAGGTCTTGCTTCAAGTGTGTAGAAGTTTCATTAGATTACACTGTGGGCGGCACGGTGGCACAGTGGTTAGCACTGCTGCCTCACAGCGCCAGAGACCCGGGTTCAATTCCCACCTCAGGCGACTGATTGTGTGGAGTTTGCACATTCTCCCCGTGTCTGCGTGGGTTTCCTCTGGGTGCTCTGGTTTCCTCCCACAGTCCAAAAATGTGCAGGTTAGGTGAATTGGCCGTGCTACATTGTCCATAGTGTTAGGTGCAGGGGTAAATGTAGGGGAATGGGTCTGGGTGGATGTGCTTCAGCGGGTCTGTGTGGACTTGTTGGGCCGAATGGCCTGTTTCCCCACTGTAAGTAAGTAAAGTTCTGCATGCAGTTTTGGTCTCCTTATGCCAGGATATATATTATTACCATACCATACAGGGAGTGCGATGAGGGTTCATCAGGCTTGTTCCTGCAATGGCGCAACTGATACAGAGAGATTGGGCAAGCTGGGCCTATATTTTCTAGAGTTTCTATGAATGAGATGTGATTTCATTGAAACATACAAAATACTTAAAGAAATGTACATGGTAATTGCAGGTAGAATGTTTCCTTTGGTTGAGTTGAAATAAAAGGGTGCAACTTAAAAATAAAGGGGATGACATTTATGATTGAAATAGGAGTCATAGGTCAAAGGGATATACAGCACAGAAACAGACCCTTCGGTCCAACTCGACTATGCCTACCAGATATCCCAACGCAATCTAGTCCCACCTGCCAACACCTGCCCCATATCCTTCCAAACCCTTCCTGTTCATATACCCAGCCAAATGTCTTTTAAATGTTGCAATTGTACCAGCCTCCACCACTTCCTCTGGCAGCTCATTCCATACACGTACCACCCTCTGCGTGAAAAAGTTGCCCCTTAGACTTCTTTTATATCTTTCCCCTCTCACCCTAAACCTTTGCCCTCTAGTTCTGGACTCGCCCACCCCAGGGAACAGACTTTGTTTATTTATCCTATCCATGTCCCTCATGATTTTATAGACCTCTGTAAGGTCACCTCTCAGCTTCCGACGCTCCAAGAAAAACAGCCCTAGCCTAGTCACCCTCTCCCTATAGCTCAAATCCTCCAACCCTGGCAACAGGAAGGAGACCAGAATTGCACGCAATATTCTAAAAATGGCCTTACCAATGTCATGTACAGCCACAACATGACCTCTCAACTCCTCTACCCAATACTCTGACCAATAAAGAAAAGCTTACCAAACGCCTTCCTCACTATCCTGTTTATTTATTCAGTTGTGAATCTTTTGAATTTTCCACCCTAGGGAGCTGTTGAAGGTCAGTCTTTGCGGGTATATTTAAATTATAGATGGCAGATTTCTGATTACTAGCAGTGTAAGGAGTTGAGGGGGATTGTGTTGGTAAAGGCATTGAAGTATTTAATTAGCCCGTGATTGTTTTAAATGGTAGAGAAGACTTGATGGGCGGAATGGCCAACTCGAGGATAACAAACTCTCCAAGCCAGTGCTCCTGAGCATCTCATCAGAACATAGCTACCTTAAAAGAAAGAAAGTGCAGACATAACGAAATATTCTTCAATATATGTACCTTGAATCGGTGGTTCACTGTGCCACAGACTATGTGGAAACTGGAACCTGGCATTGCATTTAAGTTATTATTTCCATTGTGCCATTTTCAGTATGTCACAAGTGTAATAATGCACATTAATATTGTTTAGGCAGGTGAGAAGGTTCTAGATTCTCTTGTATCAGTTTATTTGAAAATAAGTTGAAGTATATATGTGTCCACGGGATCAAGTACATTTTGGCTGTTGTTTGTTATTTCAACTGCCTTTAAACTGCTGCCAATTTCTCAAGTAGATGCAGCACAAATGTCAATGATCAGTAAACAGCAATGTGTTTTTAGTAAAGGCTGAGCTCAGTGGAAATTGGTACAATGCTACTGCTCCCTTCAGTACGGATGGGCTATTTGAAAAAGAGAGACTTGTATTTATGTATTTCTAGATGTTCTAACTTTACCCACATTTGTAAGACTCAAAGCCACTTCCCCCCTCCCCCGCCTCCAAAATGATGAGCATAAAACCTTCATAATGCAGATTCTATCTACTAAATTTGATAACTCATTGGAACACCAACGGGGAACCTAAGGTTTGATTAATGCACACTGATTGCTTCTGAAGTAGACAATGTGCTCACTTCATTTAAATCATTATAGCATTCAGTTAATGTAAAGTGCTATGTTGAATGGTTGTATCACTGGGGCCACAAGAGTTTGAGAGAACAGCACAAATCCAAGCTGCTCTATTCTACCTCAAGTTAGCCCACAACGTTTAAAGGGCAGAGAGTTGCATTTTGCCTGGAAATGAAGCTGGAAATCATTCTGAAAGTGGTTTTGTGGTGACAAAGATGCAAGAAAAGCATAATATTAAAGAGAGTTAGTGAAGAGAAGGAGGGATGATATATATTCACAAGGACTGGAAGACCCTTCAGATGATATTTAAGGATACTGTGACCAGATAGTTCTTGTGGTTAATGTCAGGTGTCTATCCCTGGGGTCCTGTATAAAGTGACTGAAGAGGTTTAAATCTTCATTTGAATGATCAAGGACAGTGAATGTATTTTCACTTGCTGGGTTATCACTCTAAATCAACCCTTTTTTTTATAGCAATATAATTTAAAGGCACTCATCCCAAGTGAAGTATCAATTTAATCTTTACTTTAAAATTTGCTACTGAACTGATCAGATTGCAAAAGGTTACTATTGTCAGTGCTCTGCACATTCACTAGATGTAATTCTTTCCACCTGTTTCAGAGAGACGCAGATGCAGGTTGACTCACTGATTTTTTTTCTGTCTTTGATTACTTTGAGGCTGCTATAACAGCTTAATACTTCTTTCCAGATTTGATGGTCGAAGACTTCCATAAGCTAAAAACTGACCTTTTGCTAAAACAGATCTTGTCTTCTCAACTCAACCTACTTGTGATCTGTATCTTCTGTATGTTGTAAAAGTTCCAGTTAGTAAACATTCCTGCAAATATCTCACCAGATATTTTGCTAGTTATTTAATTTAAGTTGCATCATTTGTAATGAGGTAGCTTCCATTCATTTTTCCAATAACTGGATGTAGGTTTGCTCAAAGGTGAGCTGGAAGGTTCATTTCCAGATGTTTCGTCACCCTACTAAGTAACATCTTTAGTGGGCCTCCAGGCAAAGCAGTGCTGATAATTCCTGCTTTCTAGTTATATGTTTGGATTTCTTTGGGTTGGTGATTCATTTCCTGTGGTGATGACATTTCCTGTTGTTTTTCTCAGGGGTGGTAGATGGGCTCTAACTCGATGTGTTTATTGATATAGTTCTGGTTGGAATGCCATGCTTCTAGGAATTCTTGTATATGCCTCTGTTAGGCTTGTACTAGGATGGATGTGTTGTCCCAGTCGAAGTTCTTCCTTATCTGTATGTAAGGATACCAGTGAAAGAGGGTCATGTTGTTTTGTGGCTAGTTGATGTTCATGTATCCTGGTGGTTAGTTTTCTGCCTGTTTGTCCAATGTAGTGTTTGTTACAGTTCTTGCATGGTATTTTGAAAATGACATTAGTTTTCTTTGTTGTCTGTATCGGGTCTTTCAAGTTCATTAGCATGGCTGTTTTAGTGTGTTGGTGGGTTTGTGGGCTATCATGATGCCAAGGGGTCTGAGTAGTCTGGCAGTCATTTCCAAGATGTCTTTGATGTTGGGGAGAGTGGCAAGGCTTTATGAATGTGTTTTGTCTGCTTGTTTGAATTAGTTGCTGAGAAATGTACGATATTTACCTATACCATATATTCAGAAAGAATGGGTACCCAATGAACACAGTCTGCTGATTTCTCAGCAACAAACCCAAACAAGCAGACAAAACACATCCAGAAACCCTAGCCACTCTTCCCTACATCAAAGACATCTTAGAAATGACTGCCAGACTACTCAGACCCCTTGGCATCATGGTAGCCCACAAACCCACCAAAACACTAAAACAGCCGTGCGAATGAACTTGAAAGACCCTATACAGACAACAGGCAAAACTAGTGTTATTTACAAAATACCGTGCAGGGACTGTAACAAACCACATTGGACAAACAGGCAGAAAACTAGCCACCAGGATACATGAATTTCAACTAGCCACAAAATGACATGACCCTCTGTCACTAGTTTCCTTACATACAGATAAGGAAGGACACCACTTCGACTGGGATGACACATCCATCCTAGGATGGTCCAAACAGAGACACACACAAGAATTCCTGGAATGGCATGGCATTCCATATGGAACCCTATCAACAAACACATCACGTTAAAGCCCATCTACCACCCCCTAAGAAAAACAACAGGAAATGACTCCACCACAGGAATTGATATCACCAAACCAAAGAAATCCAAACATATAAATAGAAAGCAGGAATTATCAGCAGTGCTTTGCCTGGATGCCCACTGAAGATGTTACTTAGTAGGGTGACAAAATGTCTGGAAATGAACCTTCCAGCTCAGCGAGCAAACCTACATCCAGAACCTCAACCTGAGCTACAAATCTTCTCAAAACTTGCTTTCCAATAACTTTCTGACCATTTCTTTAAAATATCAGTTTCACGGCACTGAAAACTAAAAAAAAACTTCTATCCAAATTCTCAAATAACAATAGCATATTATAAATTTTCATCACTTTAATGACTGAGGTGATCAGTCAAAATGGTGACAATTTGTTCATGAAGTTGCATCAGGCTTTGAGTTGCAACATTTTGGTGATGAGGCAGTGTAGTGCCAGAATATGAGAAAAAGAAGCAAATACTGCACTCTGAGTCCCTCTAGTTCTTGGAACATCTTGCTCCATGTACGCAAAGATCTTTGGACTGAGAATTGACCCATTCGGACAAATAAAGACCCACAGCAGAAATCAGTGACCTTGCCAAACATAATCCTCAAATAGCAGAAACCCTTCTAATTACAGTTCACCTCAGAGTTGAGATATGGCTATAAAGTACTCTACTTTCAGTTGGTAACAACTTTCAGCCTGGGGAAGTCTGAAAACCTTGTGGCGGTGCATGCTCACTCTTCCTGAGGGAAACAGGTGAGAGAATTAAATGTATTCAGCTTTCTTGGGATGTAGAATTCCAGTGACCTTTCTGATGCAATTGATGCTGCAGAAATTGCATGCTGTGATGTAAGAAGAGCCAGACTCTTAATAGTTAATAGCCATGGTTACCTTTTACAGTCACTGGCAATGCAATCCTTTCTCTGCTCGGAGGCAGCAGTTATGGTTGATTCAGGTTGCACATTTCAATGGGGACATTAATGAAGTGAAGTCATCTGGGCAAGCTGTTCCTCTCTGGGGTGGAGGTGTGGGAATGATTTCCAGAACTACCTGGGTGAATATTACCTTCTGCTGAGAGTTCATTTCCCCTCTCCTCCTTCTTCCCTCCACTTGTCCTGTTCTGCGTTGCCTCAGCTTATTCGACTGGAGACAGGGGAATACATATTACAGCACCCATGTCAGGGAGCAAGTGGTTTGTGCAGAATTGCAGAAGTTCAAACAAAGTCCCATGTCATGTATTAGAATGATCAAGAAGGCTAATAGAATGCTGACCTTCCTATGTAATGGACTGGAATTCAAGGATGCAGTCATTCAAATTCCTGGTTAGACCCTACTTGTAGTACTGTAAGCATATCTGGACACCACACCTTAGGATGAATATATTGGCCTTGGTGGGAGTATAACATCTGTTCTTCAAGAGTTAAGTTATAAGGAGAGATTAGACAAATTAGGTCTGTTTTCTCTAGAATTTGAAGGTTAAAGAATGACACCGTTGAAGACTTCAAGATATTAACAGGAAAAGACAAAGTAAATAAAGATAAACTATTTCCAGTGGTTAGGGTTTGTAGAATTAGGGGGTATAGGCTGAAAATTAGGGCCAGACAATTTGGGAGAGATGTTAGGAAAGGCTTCTACACAAAAGATGATAGAGGTTTGAAATTATCTTCCACAAAAAGCAGTGATGCTGGATCAGTTGTTAATTTAAAATCTTGAGAATGTTTTGTTAAGCAAAGGTATTAAGGGATATGGGCTGTTGAATGATGGAGCAGGCTCAAGAGGCTGAATGGTCTACTCCTGTTCCTATTTCCTATAGACATCAACTATAAACAACCAAGGAAACCACCGAGCATTTGTATAATTACAGCAAGAGCTAATAGAAATCCAGCAGCAATGAACTTGAAGTTGATGATCCCTCTAAGTAATGCTGGTGGGGATTCTTTCCTTATGGTGAATGTCTATTCAGCTGTGTTTGCTTAAGAAACAGTGCCATTTTAAACGTTGAGCTTTTGAATGGTTTTGCTGTGACAACAAATTTGCATTATATAATCTGCTCACCAATATGATATGGCAAATGCATTCTGTATGAGGGCTAATGCCCTTTTCAAAATAATGTCGCATACAGCTAACACAAGAAGTGTGTGTGCATGATATGGATGTTATTTTTGAGATAGAACTGCAGTTGTAGGAGCCACACTTCTCAACCTGTATGTTTTAGTTCTATATGGTAAGTAACTTTGCTACTTTGCTTTACTGAATGGGCAAAACGCATCACAAAATGTGTTTTTGTATGCCAATATTCCACATCAGTATATCTATCTCCGTAGTGGCCAGACATGAGGGCATGCTATTGAAATTGGATTGAATTTACAAACTTGGTATTTCGTTTTAACTTGATTGCACAAAATTGCTGTCATTGTACATTTGGCTTGCTCAGCAGCTGTTTAGATCCTATTTGCATGTAGCATTTGTGGCAATTCTCTACTGTTTTGGACAGCAGCATAATGTTACTTCTGCACCTAAGGGCTGAGAAGAATCTAAAGAACATTATCCATTCACTCATTCAGTATTTTATTACTTTAATTTATGACTGTCTTTATGTGAAGACTTTTTATGCAGCATACCTGTTATATGGTGGTTCAGTGGTTAGCAGTGCTGCCTCATGCGTCAGGGACTCAGGTTCAATTCTATCCTCGGGCGACTGTCTGTGTGGAGTTTGCACATTCTCTGTCTGCGTGGATTTCCTCCCTTTGTCCAAAGATGTAAAGGTTAGGTGGATTGACCATGCTAAATTGCCTAGAGTGTCCAGGGATGTGCAGGCATGGGGGGAGGGGGTGGTGCGGTGGGGATTATTCATGGTAAATGTGGGGTTGCGGGGATTGGGTACACCGTAAGTCTGGGTGGGATGCTCTGCAGACGGTTGTTGCAGACTCGATGGGCCAATTGGCCTGCTTCCACACTATAGGGATTCCATTATGATAGTATTCCGAAGGCACCGCTTTCTCTGGGGTTGTCTGCACAGGCCTTGCGAAGGTCAATGTGTATAATTGTTGACTCTGAACTGGATCAAAGCATTGGTCATATTGGAATCTCACCTTAGTTATCACAGAGGATGATCTCTTCTGTTCCCACCTTCAGTGATTGGTATCTTTTGAAGCTGTTCTTAACAAAGCTTATGAAAGAAAATTGACCAAAATGGGATACTCCTCTATTACTACCATGACACTAACTACTATTATAATATAAATTGCATCCATGTTGTACTTTTTTATGGATGGGCAATAAATGGCAACAACTCCTATATCTCATGAACAAATATAAAAATCTGTCAGGAGTTTGGAGGTGGAAAAAGAAACATAAGCAAATGGAGAGTTGGAGTGGTGAGCAAATAGATGATTGAAATATGGGATGAATTTTCCTAGTTTTAGTTTTGCTGAGTGAGACTCAAGGCATTATTCCACTGTGTCTCAGAATGACTTTTCTCATGCAAGCTTCCACTCTTCAGCTCAGTAACTCAGGCACCCGTGGGCCTGGATGCCATTCTCCAGTGTTCACACCACTGATACCCTATTTAAAGCCCTGCTACTCACCACTCCAAACACTGCAAGCCAGGACTGACCCCTTCACTGTTCTGACTGAGATTACATTTGGGATGTGGTCCAGAAGAAAGGAGACTTTGTCTCCTACTTCATGGACAAAGACAGAGGTTTTGGAGGATGAGGTAACAGAGAAAAGGGGCAGTGTTTTTTCCAACTGAACACATTGAAGTTCATGCTACCAGGCTAAGTCAACTGAGCACAAATTGCAGCCTGGGTAAGTGCTGTGTTCCCAGTGAATGGGATGTCCAGCCATCCAGGAAGAAGGGCTGTGATCTTCTGTAAGGGTTAATGATGGCAATTTCTCTCTGCTATTTCACAGTCTCAGAATCATCACTCGCTCAAATTCTGCCACTGCGCATACATGTCTGTAAGGCTTATCGGGTATAATTCTCTGTATTGCATGCACAGTGTCCACTCAACAGCTCTCGCTCACTTCAGCCTCCCAAACTACTAAAGTTTCCTGCCCTCTTCACTTCCTGCTCACTCTCACTAGGGTCATCTTCCTGCTGTCCAGCTCATCCCCACTAACCTGCTTTCCATTCACTTTCACCATACTCCACCCTCCCTTTGTTGCATTGTTGGAGAGGCTGGCTTTCTGCCAAACTGATGCTGCCATAGC
The DNA here is from genome assembly GCF_004010195.1 of Chiloscyllium plagiosum. NCBI lineage: Eukaryota > Metazoa > Chordata > Chondrichthyes > Orectolobiformes > Hemiscylliidae > Chiloscyllium > Chiloscyllium plagiosum. The sequence continues at coordinate 65,863,118 of NC_057714.1, forward strand.
CCCCAGGAGAACCCATCCCTGGGTTGGTTGCACTTGATCTGCAACACTGACCATAAGACTGCAAAGTCACAGATCCTTGGATACTGGGAAGGCCAAGCGCTTGCCAGATTGTGACCAATCTCTCAGACTGGAATCAGACATGGCATGTGTCTGACTGTGACGGTAATCCCTGAATGACCATAGTCCCTCTTCTCTCCACTGATAATTGCTCCCCTTTGACTTTAACAAAGTAGCTGAATGTTAAGAAAACAAGGTAAGAACTATAAAATATTTGAAATGCATGTGTGATCCTGCCTGCAAAGCAATCTGGTAGATCTGTGCAAGTTTTACCTGTCCCTGCACTCCAGAGTAAAGAGTTGAAGGGCTGAAGAGAATGGAAAGTAGACATGATGGTGCAGTGCAGTGCAGCTGGTGGTTGCTGAGGGTGGTGTCCATGGAGTATGCAGGTATTTTGTGAAGAAACAGTTGGATGATGACTGGGATAAGTATTTGATGAGCTCCAGCCAAACCATTTGAATTTACATGCCAGAAATTTGTGCTACCTTGTTTCTTGGGGGAGAGGAGTGTGTCGAATTGCTGTATAAGTTAGGTGTCTTGCCACTTTATTGACTTGTCAATGTGTCTTAATACAATGGCTGCCTGCTGCTGAGTGGCAGGACTCTGAAGTCCATATGTAAGGCTTAAGGGAAAGATTAGGAAAATTTTTCTCAGCTGTGAATATCCAATTTTTAAAATTGTATTCATTTTATTTTTCATTTTCTTGCCAGCATTAACAGTCCACCAAGAAAAACAAATTCCACCCATGAGGGTTTTGCTCTTGATTGTGCTTTGGATAGATAAATATTGAATTATCTCATGACTAAACAGTCAGTACATGTACTTCAAAACTGCATTCTTTTCAAATCCTTCCAAATGCTTATTTAGAAGGACACAGTCATTTGCTATGAGAGCTCTGCTAAGTTCAAACATATTGATGCAATGACATAGTGATAATGTCGATGGATTAGTAATCCAGAGACCGAGACTAATGTTCTTGACAGATGCTTTCAAATCCCATTTTGACAGATGATGTGACTTATGTTCAGTAAACATGTGGAATTAAAAGAAAAACTAGTCAAATACAACCATGTCTTACTGTAAGCATAAAAGGACACAAAAACCTACCTGGTTCATTAATCTTCTTTATGGAGAGAATTCTACTGTACCTACCCGATCTGAAGGGCAACTAAGGTTGAGCCACCAATGCCAGTCTTGTCAGTGACATCCACACCCCATACAGGAATGTAAGAAAAATCTGTGTAGAAGTTTAATTCAGAATATTTTCTGAATGCAGCAGTTTCAGGATCATCAAGTGTGCCAGATTAAATCTCTGATCAAATGGAGAAGCCAGTCCTTTTGGCTTCTCTTACTCCCGTCTTAACAATTTTAGCATCCAATGTTTTTACTCCAGATTTTAAATCCAAGCATGTTTTAATCAAAGCAAACTCAATTTGTTTGATGTCGGTAATCTTCATTGCAGAAGATTTTTATGATGTTTATTCAGTTACTCTTATAACTATATTGGTTGTAATTCTGGAAACGTATTTGTTGGTGTGGTTTGTGATTATCTAATCACTGTTTTAGCAAGAACCTGTTCTGTTTTGCCAGGTTTTGTACTTAAGACAACTGTTCAGTCAGTTTAAAGCGCATCCTTTTCCTCTGAATATTCTGTCATGATATGATAGCAATAATAGTTCTGACCAGAGGTTGCATTTGGATTAACATGTCTTTAGTGCTAAAATACAATGCTATTTTGTCATGCGTTCATTGATTAATAGTACAGTTTTGGAGATGTTACACTTTTTGTCTGTCCACAAGATAATAGTTCAGATTACAGGATTTTAATTTAATGATTGCTAATGAGTCATCACTTTTGGGCATTGCTTTCATATGTGTTCTGATCCCAAGACATGCAAAGTAATCTGTATGAACATGCGACAGACATTTTATATTGTGCTCGTCAGCTATGTTCACTCCATCTATTCTGTGCATATAACTTGTCTGAGATCTTCTTGCTTTGGACCTTTAATTAAAGGTTAAATTGAGAAATACTCCATGCCATTTCTCATAGGATAATACAGGATTCTGTTTTTTATGGAAAAATTAACTTTAGTTCTGAAGAAGGATTACTGGACTCAAAACATTCACTTTTTTTCTCTCCAGAGATGCTGCCAGACCTATTGAGTTTCTCCATTAGAGACAAAAAAATTGCAGATGCTGGAATCAAAGGTAGACAACAGGAGGCTGGACGAACTCAGCAAACCAGGCAGCATAAGGAGGTGGAGAAGTCGACATTTCAGGAAGCCCTTCTTCAGCTGCCTTTCCAGGTGAGAGAGGTTCACCTGCCAGTCCTAAAGAAGGGTTATATCTGAAATGTTGATTTCTCCACCTTTTGATGCTGCTGGTTTGCTGTGCCCTTCCAGACTCCTGCTTCTCCATCTATTGAGTTTCTCCAGCAGTTTCTATTCGTGTTTGTATAATTTGATTTGGTTAGCGAAATGCATTCAATCTGAGAAGGGGTAAAAACTATAAAATTATTATTGTTATTATATAATTTATAAAGGAAAGTATTAAGTAAAGCAAACTAAATTCAAAGTCTGGTGGAACATCATTTGATTACTGCAGTCACTCAATTAAAGATTTTGCGGAGTGTCAGTCATCACTATGTTCCTCTTCTTGGAAGAATATTTTTGTAGGTTACTGGGATAGTCCCGTATAACATGATCTGTAAAAACTATGATTACAATTCCGGAACTTGGGATGATGAAACTTAAACCAGCCTGAGTATTTTTAATTTGGATTCTGAACCAATGTATCAACAGTGAATGAGGAGGAACCAAATTTATTTTAAGGACAGTTAAATTTGAAAGATGACTGTGGTGATTCAACTCGGCACATAAAATATTTTTGATGCTTCAGTGTAGTCTTCATTGGGAAGGATATAAAAATTTATGAACACTTTCCTTTAACCAACAAAGACCTGGTTCTTATTATAAAAATGTATTAGCTAGTCCAGGCTCCTACAGCAAGATTCTTTTAATTTATTGTCAACTCAATGAGCACTGTTGTAACAATGTAATAAAGTAAAATAAATTGGCAGGATTAATGTTTATTGAATTTGTTGTAATTCATTAACTGAAGTACATATTGATGCCTGGGCCTGATTATCCATCTACTCAATAGTATGTTTATAATGTTACACTTAATATTTAATCACAGACATGAAGGGCTTCTGCCTGATTTTCTTGCTCCTCGGATGCTGCCTGACCTGCTGTGCTTTTCTAGTACCACTCTAATCTAAACTCTGGTTTCCAGCATCTGCAGTCCTCACTTCTGTCTTTTTCAGCACAGACGGCTATAAAGTACAGACATAGTAAACTACTCTTGACCCACTTCAATTTGCCTTTCAGACCAACAGATCCACGTCAGATGCCATTTCACTTGCCTTTCACGCTTCCCTAGAACATCTTGACACCAAGAACAGCTACGTTAGAATCCTACTCACTGACTACAGTTCAGCCTTCAACACTATTATCCCCTCGAGACTGATTAATAAACTTAGTGATCTCTGACTGAGCCCCACTCTCTGCAACTGGATCCTTAGTTTCCTGACCCACAGGCCACAATCAGTGAAGACTGGGGACAATATTTAATCGTCACTAACACTCAACACTGGAGCCCCCTAGGTGTCCATACTCAGCCCCCGACTGTACTCACTGTAAAACCATGACTGCGTCACCAAATACCAGACTAATACCATTTACAAGTTCACTGATGACAGCATCATAGTCGGTCGAATCTCAGATGGCGATGAAACAGATTACAGACAGGAGGTGGAAGACCTGGAAAAATGGTGCACTGAGAACAACCTAGCTGTCAATGCCAGCAAAACCAAGGAACTCATTATTGACTTTCGGCAGGATGTTAATCGTGCCCCCCTACATATTAACAGCCAGAGGTGGAACAAGTGGAGAGTGTCAAGCTCCTGGGACTGCTCATCCACAAGAAGCTTTCTTGGAGTTTTCACGTTGGACGCACTGGTTACAAAAGCCCAACAATGTCTCTTCTTCCTCAGGCAGCTGAGGAAATTTGACATGAAGGTGAATACTCTTGCCAACTTTTATAGGTGGAAGTGGGTACTGCAGATGCTGGAGATCAGAGTCAAGATTAGAGTGGTGCTGGAAAAGCACAGTAGGTCAGGCAGCATCCGAGGAGCATCCTGCCTGAGAGTATTCTGTCTGGATGTATCACTACCTGCTATGGCAACTGTACGATTCAAGATCGGAGACAATTACAGAGAGTGGTGAATTCGACCCAGATAATTACAAAGGCCACCCTCCCATCTATAGAATCCATTCACCAGGCCCGCTGTCAAGGAAAGGCCGCCAGCATTCTTAAAGATCCGTCCCATCCTGACAATGTTTATCTACAACCTCTACTATCAGGGAGAAGGTACAGAAGCCTGAACACATGCACCAGTCGGTTTTGTAACAGTTTCTACCCTACTGTTGTTACAATACTGAATGGACTCGCAAACTCTTAACATTTGCCTGTATCTGTGTTTTTGTTTTTGCCATTGTTTACCTATTATTTACAATCTTTACGACTTGACTATGTGATCTGCCTGTATTGCTCACAAGACAAAGCTTTTCACTGTATCTTGGTACACGTGATAATAAATTCAGTTTAATTCAATATCTTTGTAGAATACTGCAGTTTCATATAAGTACTAAGCTGACTTATTATTTTCACAATGATCTGTATGTTCCAGTTTTCTTATGTGTTATTGAACATTTCTACCTAGTTTGTCACTAGAACACATGAGAAGTAAATAATCTATCCCAAACGTATGAATGCTTTTGTTTTGCTGATCTAATAACATTGTACGGCAGGTCAGTTATGACCTATTGGATATGAAACTGAAATGGTAAATTGCATTTCTTAAAAATTTCATGTTTGCAGTTAATTTGCATTGGCACCAGAAACTGTATAGTTGAAACTTCATAGATTATCAGATAATGTCAGGTATGAATAGACTTAAAGTCTTGAATAGTCACATGGAAAGAACATGTCTTATAACAATATTTTGACAAATAGCTGAAGATATTGCATATCAAGATATTTCTGCTTAGGTTTGGCATGTATTTGCCATTTATTATTCTCTCTTTACTGTGTGTGAATTTTGTTTTCATTCATTTGTGGGATCGGGCGTTGCTCGCTGAACAGCATTTATTGCTCATCCCTTGTTGCCCCTGAGAAGGTGATGGTGAGCTGCTTTCTTGAACTGCTGAAGTTCACCTGCTGTACGTTGACCCACAATGCCATTAGGGAGGGAATTCCAGGATTTTGACTCAGGGACAGTGAAGCAGCGGTGATATATTTCCAAGTCATTGAAGTGCTCATTGGTTGAGATGGTGCTATCTAAAGGTAAATTTTTGTAGTGCATCTTGTAGATGGTACACACTGCTGCTATTGAGTGTCAGTTGTGAAGGGAGTGGATGTGGTGCTTTGTCCTGGATGGTGTCAAGCTTTTTGAGTGTTGTTGGGGCTGCACTCATCCAGGCATGTGAGGAATATTCCATCACACTCTTGACTTGTGCCTTGTAGATGATGGGCAAGCTTTGGGAAGTCAGAAGGTGAGTTACTTGCCGTAGTATTCCTAGCCTCTGACCAGTTCTTGTAGCCATTGTGTTTATGTGGTAAGTCCAGTTGAGCTTTTGGTCATTAAAGCCCCGAGGATGTTGATAGTGGGGATTCAGTGATGGTAACTCCATTGAATGTCAAGGGGCAGTGGTGTGGCCCTGAATGTTGCTTACCAGGTATCAATCCAAGCCTGAATATTGTCCAGATCTTGTTACATTTGAACATGGACTGCTTCAGTATCTGAGGAGTTGTGAGTGGTGCTGAACATTGTGCAATTATCACAATGCTCCCAATCCACACTTCTGACTTTATGATTGAGGGAATGTCATTGATGAAGCAGCTAAAGATGTTCGGACCTGGACAACCACCCTGAGGATCTTCTGCAGAGATTTCCTGGAACTGAGATGACTGACCTCAACAACCACGACCATCTTCCTATGTGTCAGGTATGACTCCACCCAGTGGAGACTTTGAGCCCTGATACCTATTTACTCCAGTTTTGCTAGGCCTCTTGATGCGACACTTGGTCGAATGCAACTTCATTGTCAAGGGCAGTCACACTCACTTCAACTCTAGGATACAGCCCTTTTGTCCATGTTTGAACCAAGGCTGTAATGAGGTCAGGAGCTGAGTGGCCCTTGTGGAATCCAAACTGGTTCTCAGTGAGCAGGTTATTGCTGAGCAGGTGCTGCTTGATAGTACAGTTGATGATACTTTCCATCACTTTACTGATGATCGAGAGTAGACTGTTGGAGTTGTAATTGGCTTGTTTCGCTTTTTTATGTATCGGACATACCTGGGCAATTTCCACATTGTCAGATAGATACCAGTGTTGTAAATGTACTGGAACAGCTTGCATAGGCGAGCAACAAGTTCTGGAGCATGAGTCTTCAGTACTATTGCTGGAATGGTGTCAGGGCCCGTAGCCTTTGCAGTATCTAATGCCTCCAACTGTTTCTTGATACCATGTTGAATGAAAGAAATTGGCCGAAGACTGGTATCTGTAATGCTGGGGATTACTGGAGGAGGCCGAGATGGATTATCTACTCAAAAGGGAGAAGGCCCTCTTGAAGCATAAACACTAGCCTGGACTATTTGGGCCAAATGGCCTGGTTCTGTACAACGTGTCCTGTGAAATTCTGTGTAGGATGATTATTTTTTCCCTTTACTTGAACAAAAGAAAACGCAACATGTTGATTTGGTAATAGGCACTAGCAGCATAATTGGAATTTTCAGTGTGCTTTTTGTTTTCTGTCCACACAACTTCACTCACTCATTACTCTCAGCTTCTTAGTATTCACAGCACTTTTAAAGTTTTATTTTAAACTGGTGGTTCTCTTGTGAGGTATGAAAATGGCTATCGTCCCAAGAAGTGTTACTAAGAGCTCTGACGTAGTGGTTGAGGGCAACCATAAGATGATGAAACATGGAGCGCTCATAAATAATGGAGGAATTTTCAATGTTTCCAGAGGATTCTGACTGGAGGTTCTTGGTGTTTTTCCTTTTGCAGTTGAAATTCATATGTTCCATCACTTAGTAGCCTGCATGTTAGCACTCTGAAAATGCATGCTTTTGAAACATAGTTTGTTTTATGCTGTTTCAATGAAGATACCAAACCAAAGCATTTTTTTATAAATGGTCTGAGCCTTTTAGATGGACTGCATAATGCAAATCTGACCTGTTTGGCTTTTATTTACCAGCTGAATTGCATGCAACATTTTATAGATTCAATGTTATTTGTGCTTCTGTTTGGAAGTTAGTTCTAAAAGCAGTGGCATCAAAAGCTTTAACGAAAGCATCTAATAATAGTTTACTGCTTCAGCGTTGGAGTTTCATAAGTGGATTACAGTAAATTTTAAGTAGGTTGGGGGATGAAGTGTTTTGAAAGGAAGGCATATTGCTCTCATCTTGTCTGTTTTCAGAATTTAAGCTTTAAATCATAGGGCTTCACAGCTGCTTTGCTTTAATTGTTTCCTACCACCACCATTCCTCAAAAAACAAGTGTTGTAGTTTAGGGAGTATGGATATATGACTAGGCTACCTGTATACCATTGAATCTAACTTGAGAATCAATATGGAAGATGCAGCAATTAAAGTAGGTCATTGTGATCCACCTGGATATACCTGAAGTATATGTACCTGTTGTGTTCCTTTACCTTTGCCTTCTATTCCGATATACATCCATTCAGTGTAACCTTGAATGCTGACCTAATTTCCACAGCAACCTCTTATTGAACAGTTTAATTCTGTGTTGCTCACAATGCTTGTGAAGAATTTTATCGTGCTTTCTTCTCTAAGTATCTGGCATTCAATCTTGTATTGTTTTAAATCCTTCAACTTCTCGGAACAGTTTCTTCCATTCTTCAAGACTTATCCTAGATGGGAAGATTATGTTGAACTACTCTTGTCTATCTTGAATTATCTCATCTGACCATCTCACCTCATTCCTTATATCCTTAGCTACAAAAGTAAAATTAAGGAACGTATGCATTTGTTGGCTTCCAAAATTGAGGCTACCTGTCCAGCTGCTCTCAGCCTCACTGTGTTTTCAGTTCTGTCAGGATTTGTGATGAATTTAGTGCTTTGTACAACTTAGAAAATGAGATCATAATGTGCATATGCCAATATATATGAATATTTATTTTAAATTGAAGCTGAGGTAAAGTAAACCTTATGGTGGCTATCTGGTTCCAGGTTTTCTATTTTGTTGCATGTTTTATTTTGTCCTAAGTTTCCAAATAGTTTTAAGGTGTTAATCTGTCATGTATCACCTTGAAAATGTGAACCATACCTTTTTGGTTTTCAGAGATATGTTAATTAGAGAAAGGGGTAAGCTTTAAGTCATAAAATTATTATGCAGTATTTCAGGCCTGTTCAAAATTTGCCATGAATCTCAGGAAGACAAAAATCAAATTGGGTATTTAAGCAATTGCATATTGGACTCAAAAGAAGAAATGAGTTACAAGGACCAGGCCAGTAACTGTGTGTTGGAAAAGGAAGAACACAAAGCTCGCACTTGAAAAGTTATTGACTGATCGTTAAAATAAAAGACAACCAAGGTGTGCTAACAAACTTGCCATCTTGTTAAAAGTACATTTCATCATCTTTGGTCATCCTTTTCATTGTGTAGTATCATTAATTACGGCTGAAAATGTGTTGCTGGAGAAGCGCAGCAGGTCAGGCAGCATCCAGGGAACAGGAGAATCGACGTTTCGGGCATAAGCCCTTCTTCAGGAATGAGGAAAGTTTGCCCAGCAGGCTAAAATAAAAGGTAGGGAGGAGGGACTTGGGGGAGGGGCGTCAGAAATGTGATAGGTGGAAAGAGGTCAAGGTGAGGGTGATAGGTCAGACTGGGGTGGGGGCGGAGAGGTCAGGAAGAAGATTGCAGGTTAGGAAGGCGGTGCTGAATTCGATGGATTTGACTGAGACAAGGTGTGGGGAGGGGAAATGAGGAAACTGGTGAAATCCGAGTTCATCCCTTGTGATTGGAGGGTTCCTAGGCGGAAGATGAGGCGCTCTTCCTCCAACCGTCGTGTTGTTGTGGTCTGGCGATGGAGGAGTCCAAAGACCTGCATATCCTTGGTGGAGTGGGAGGGGGAGTTGAAGTGTTGAGCCACAGGGTGGTTGGGTTGATTGGTCCGGGTGTCCCAGAGGTGTTCTCTGAAACGCTCCGCAAGTAGCCGGCCTGTCTCCCCAATATAGAGGAGGCCACATCGGGTGCAGAGGATGCAATAGATGATGTGTGTGGAGGTGCAGGTGAATCTGTGGCGGATATGGAAGTTTCCTTTGGGGCCTTTCCTCATTCCTGAAGAAGGGCTTATGCCCGAAACGTAGATTCTCCTGTTCTCTGGATGCTGCCTGACCTGCTGCGCTTCTCCAGCAGCACATTTCAGCTCTGATCTCCAGCATCTGCAGACCTCACTTACTCCTCTAGTATCATTAATTACTCTTACGTGTGATATTTTACACGAAACAAGCTTGATTTGATATTTTTCAAGTATCTCAGAGTCATTGACATTTCTGAATTGTCTGAAGTTCTCAGACAATGAACCTGAGCAGCAGAGCTGGAATTAACATTGCCTGGCATTTGTGTGGTGCCAATGTGCACCTTCAACTAAAGAGAATCTTGCTTCCTGCCCATTGACAGTCAACAAGGGTTGCTGAATTCCTCCACACCAACATGCTGAAAGTCATAATTGACCAAACCTTAAACTGAGCAACAACGGTCAAGAAACTCAACATTATTCAGGAAAAAGTTGCCTCCTCATCTGGCACCCTATCCACCACCTTAAACTTTCAATTCCTCCACAATTGGTACAGCATAGTTTCAGTGTATACTTACTATACGATGAATTACAGCTTCTTCCTGATGTTCTTTCAGCAATATTTTCCAAACCTGCAATCTCTATCATCTAGAAGATAAGGGCATAGCAGATATCTGGAACAGTGCCACCTAATGATTCCCCTCGAAGTAATTTCATAAATTCCTTCATGTTGTACGAGAGTTGTTGGTGCAGCTGCTATTGCCCATGAGAAAGATGGTAAGGTGCCTACTTCAGCTGCTGTAGTCCATTTGGTGATGCATCTACAGGATTTCATTTTAAACCATTGACAGTGAAGAAATTGTGATATAGTTCTAAAGTCAGTATATTGTTTGGGCTGGAGGGGAACTTGAAAACTTCCCGACTTGTAATGGAATAACAATATGTTTCCTATAGCTGTGTCAAAATCTTGAAACTCCCTTCCTGTGGGTGTATCTACAATACATGAACTGTGTTCAAGAAGGAAGTTCATTGACATCAACTTGGGGACAGCCATTAAATGCTGGCCTTGCCAGTGTTCTTTGAATGAATAAAACGAAATTCCACTTCCAAATCTACACTTGACTGCCCAATGTCCACTTTTTGACTCTATTTGTTGAACATTAATCTCTTTTTCTTATCATCTTTTCTGTCACTGTCAAGAATTGCTGTTGTCACCCCCTTTCAATCTTGAGCCATTCTATTTTCCTCAGTTACTTCTGTAATCCAGACTTTGTGGTTATTGAATGTTTTGGCCATGTGCCTGTTTTGATGATAGACGTGGGATTTTTGTTTCTCTCTTTACAGTAGCTGACTAACGAGGTTATGTTTCTAGATTGTTCTGTCTTAATTTCTTAAAAGTGTTATTTGTAATAATTCATTTATTCTCAACACAATGCATTGTACTGAGTGTGCCTTCTAAAAGTCACCATGATATTCTGTGCAACATAGTAGTAAATTTACCCCCACCATTCAGAAACAAAGGAATAGGAGTAGGCTATTCAGACCTTTGAGGCTGGTTCATTCAATAGACTTATGGTTAATTTGATTTGCATCCTCAAATCTGCATTCCTGCCTACCCCGATAACCTTTCACTCCTTTAGAGTTGTAGGGTTGGACAGCACGGAAACAGAGCACATAAAGACCCCTTGTGATTTGGTATGCTTCAATCAAGGCAGCTTTGACTTTTCGAAGGTCCAGAGGATACAAGCCTACCTGTGCAATAACTTCTCACAAAACAGCCCACTCATTCTAGGTACAAGTCTGGCTGCTTCTCTCAGCTGCTTCCGATGCATTTACATCTTTGAACTATTTCTAACACATTTACATCTTTGTTTCCATTCATCTTTATGTGCTCCTGTGTGGCTCATCTACATAATACCGCATTTCACCTTTTAGAGAAATCTTCTAAAATGTCATTTCGGTGATGTTAATTGTTAGGTAATTGTTAATAAATAAAAAGTCACTTTGTGTGCTCAAGTGCGATCATATATGTTTACTTGATATTCAAATGTCACATTGGAAGCCTACTGTTTTCAAAGATAAGGCATTGAGACAGGAAGAAGTATCCCATTATGTGGAATTCTTCAGATCTCAAAATTTGTTCAGAATTGGGTGAGGATGTGTCCAGCAAATCACAGAGACATAGCAATGTATAGCAAGAAAACAGACCTTTCGGTCCAACTCATTCGTTTTTTTTTGTGTGTGTATACATCAAGTCCTTATTTAGGGTAAAAAAAACTATAGCAGAGAGGTATCAGAAGGTATTTTAACTCATACTTGTACAAAGTAAGTAATTAACTAACTAAGCAGAGATGGCTGGGCAGGTGATGTGCTGTTGCTGTATGATGTGGGAGCTGGCTGATCCCATTGTGAACGGCAGTGACCACATCTGCAGCAAGTGTTGGTTGCTGGAAGAACTCCGGATCAGAGTTGATGATCTGGAATCTGAGCTTCAAACACTGCGGCACATCCGGAAGGGGGAGAGTTACCTGGATGCTTTGTTTCAGGAGGCAGCCACACCTGGGAGGTTAAGTAATTCACATTCAGCTAGTGATCAGGCACAAAAGAGTGTGACTGTAAGTGAGGCAGGTAGGGGGAACCGGAGTTCAGGAGTGGAGGAGCCTCAGCCCTTGACCTTGTCCAACAGATACGAGATTCTTGCTCCCTGTTCGGATGAGGAAAAGGGCTCTGGACAGGATGAGCCAACTGACCAAGGCACCATGGTCCAGAAGGCCATTCAAGAGGGGGGAGCAAAAAGACAAGTAGTTGTTATAG
>NC_057714.1:65878372-65904277 GCF_004010195.1 Chiloscyllium plagiosum
GCTGATGGAATTTAACGTGAGCAGGTGCGAGGTCTTGCACTTTGGCAAAAATAATAAAAGCATAGACTACTTTCTAAATGGTGAGAACATTAATAAAGCCAAAGCACAAAGGGATCTGGGAGTGCTAGTCGAGGATTCTCTAAAGGTAAACATGCAGGTTGAGTCCGTGATTAAGAAAGCGAATGCAATGTTGTCTCTTATCTCAAGAGGGTTGGAATATAAAAGCAGAGATGTACTACTAAGACTTTATAAAGCTCTGGTTAGGCCCCATTTGGAGTACTGTGTCCAGTTTTGGTCCCCACACCTCAGGAAGGACATACTGGCACTGGAACGTGTCCAGCGGTGATTCACACGGATGATCCCTGGAATGGTTGGTCTAACATATGAGGAACGGCTGAGGATACTGGGATTGTATTCGTTGGAGTTTAGAAGATTAAGGGGAGACTTAATAGAGACGTACAAAATAATACATGGCTTGGAAAAGGTGGATGCTAGGAAATTGTTTCCGTTAGATGAGGAGACTAGGACCCGTGGACACAGCCTTAGAATTAGAGGGGGTCATTTCAGAACAGAAATGCGGAGACATTTCTTCAGCCAGAGAGTGGTGGGCCTGTGGAATTCATTGCCACAGAGTGCAGTGGAATCCGGGACGCTAAATGTCTTCAAGGCCGAGATTGATAGATTCTAGAGGAATTAAGGGCTACGGGGAGAACGCTGGTAAGTGGAGCTGAAATGCGCATCAGCCATGATTGAATGGCGGAGTGGACTCGATGGGCCGAATGGCCTTACTTCCACTCCTATGTCTTATGGTCTTATGGTCATCCATGCCGACCAGATATCCCAACCTAATCTAGTCCTATTTGCCAGCACTTGGCCATATCACTGTTAACCTTTCCTCTTCATATACCCATCCAGATGCCTTTTAAATGTTGCAATTGTACCAGCCTCCTCCACTTCCTCTGGCAGCTCATTCCATACACGTACCACCCTCTGCGTGAAAAGGTTGCCTCTTAGGTCCCTTTTTGTATCTTTCCCCTCTCACCCTAAACCTATGCCTTCTTGTTCTGGACTCCCCTACCCCAGGGAAACAACTTTGTCTTTTTATCCTATCCATGCCCCTCATGATTTTATAAACCTTTATAAGGTCACCCCTCAGCCTCTGACGCCCCAGAGAAAACAGCCCCAGCCTATTCAGCCTCTCCCTATAGCTCAAATCCTCCAACATCCTTGTAAATCTTTTCTGAACCCTTCCAAGTTTCACAACATCCTTCTGATAGAAAGGAGACCTAAATTGCGCACAATATTGCAAAAGTGGCCTAACCAATGTTTTGTACAGCTCCAACATGACCTCCTAACTCTTGTACTGAATACTCTGACCAATAAAGGAAAGCATACCAAACACCTTTTTCACTATCCTATCTACCTGCGACTCCACTTTCAAAGAGCTATGTATCTGCACTCCAAGGTCTCTTTGTTCAGCAACACTCCCGAGGACCTGTATAAGTCCTGCTAAGAATTGCTTTCCCAAAGTGCAGCACCTTACATTTATCTAAATTAAGTTCTATTTGATTTGGAGATGCTGGTGTTGGACCGGGATGTACAAAGTTAAAAATCACACAACACCAGGTTATCGTCCAACAGGTTTAATTGGAAGCACTAGCTTTTGGAGCGCAACCACATGATGAAGGAGCAAGTCTCCGAAAGCTAATGCTTCAAATTAAACCTGTTGGACTATTACCTGGTGTTGTGTGATTTTGAACTCTATCTGCCACTCCTCAGCCCATTGGCCCATCTGATCAAGATCCCATTGTTATCTAAGGTAACCATCTTTGCTGTCCACTACACCTCCAATTTTGGTGTCATCTGCAAACGCACTAACTATACCTCCTATGTTCACATCCAAATCATTTATATAAATGATAAAAAGTAATGGACTCAGCACCGATCCTTGTGGCACCCCACTGGTCACAGGCCTCCAGTCTGAAAAGCACCCCTCCACCATCACCCTCTCTTCTACTTTTGAGCCAGTTTTATATCCAAATGGCTAGTTCTCCCTGTATTCCATGAGACCTAACCTTGCTAACCAGTTTCCCATGTGGAAGCTTGTCGAACGCCTTACTGAAGTTCATATAGATCACATCCACTACTCTGCCTTTATGAATCCTTTTTGTTACCTCTTCAAAAAGCTCAAGCAACTTCATGAGACATGACTTCTCACCTACAAAGCCATGTTGACTATTCCTAATCAGTCCTTGCTTTTCCAAATACACGTAAATCCTGTCCCTCAGAATTTCTTCCAACAACATACCCACCATCGACATCAGGCTCACCGGTCTATAGTTCTCTGGTTTGTCCTTACTACCTTCCTTAAATAGTAGTAGATGGAAATGTGTTGCTGGAAAAGCGCAGCAGGTAAATAGTAGTACCACATTAGCCAACCTCCAGTCTTCTGGCACCTCACCTGTGACTATCGATGATACAAATATCTCAGCAAGGAGCCCAGCAATCTAGCTTCCTACAGAGTTCTCGGGTACACCTGATCAGATCCTGGAGATCACTTCCTCTTCTGTAAAATGGACATTTTTCAAGATGTCACCATCTATTTCCCTCCATTCTATATCTTCCATGTCCTTCTCCACAGCAAACACTGATGCAATATACTTGTTTTGTATCTCCCCATCACCTGCAGCTCCACAGAAATGTTGCCTTGCTGATCTTTGAGGGGCACTATTCTCTCCCTAGTTACCCTTTTGTCCTTAATGTATTTATAAAATAAACATTGGAATATCTTTAACCCTATTTGCCAAAGGTATTTCATGTCTCCTTTTTGCCCTCCTGATTTCTTTCTTAAGTATACTCCTATTGTCTTTATACATTTCTAAAGATTCACTTGATCTCTACTGTCTATACCTGATATATGCTTCCTTTTTCTTAACCAAACCCTCAATTTCTTTAGTCATCCAGCATTCCCTACATCTACCAGCCTTTCCTTTCACCCTAACAGGAATATACTGTCTCTGGATTCTCGTTATCTCATTTCTGAAGGCTTCCCATTTTCCAGCCGGCCCTTTACCTGTGAATAATTGACCCCAATCAGGTTTTGAAAGTCCTTGCCCAATACCGTCAAAACTAGCTTTCTTCCAATTTAGAACTTCAACTTTTAGATCTACTCTATCCTTTTCCATCACTATTTTAAAACTAATAGAATTATGGTTGCTGGCCCAAAGTGCTCCCCCACTGACTCTTCAGTCACCTGCCCTGCTTTATTTCCTAAGAGTAGGTCAAGTCACTCTTTCAAAATGGAATTAAACGATATCCATTGATTTAAAAGACAAGAATGAAAGATATTTTGTATCAGTCTTCTGGTCATCCCAAATCACTTTTGGAGTATAGTAACGGATATAATACAATTTTGTAATAACTGAATAATCTATGTTGGTGTTGGTTGAAGGAGAAATATCAGCCAGGATACCAGGCGAACACTTTTGCACTTCTTTAAATAGCATCCTGGAACCTTTACAGCCATCTGAGAAGCTGAAGGGGTCTTGATTAATACCTCATCTGAAAGAACCTCCAATCAAAGCACCTCTAATAGTACTGCAGTCCCTTAGTACTGCTCTAACTTGAGACTTGCACCTCTACCTACTGACTTAGAGGTCGAGTGCTACCGACTGAATCAGAACTGAGCCAGAAACATAGTGAAAGGTTAGCCTTCCATTGCTCTCCTCAGCCCAAACCCTCCACACCATCTTCAGTGTGGATTAGATATTTTGTGTCAGCAAATGTTAGGCTATGTAATGTGAGGATATAAACTGGTTAGATTGGGTTACAAAAGGGGACCTGAATAAGCTAAATGATTTACAGACTTGTGCTATTATTGTGTGTAAGCTGTTATTATTAGGACTGTATTATTAGCTGGGAGGGTGAGTAAATTGGCTGCCTAAATTGCTGAACATTCTTGTTGCATCTGGTAAGAAGACAAAAAAATGATTACACCATGTCTAAAATATGACTTAGAATTGTATTTAGTGTGTTTATTTCCCTTGCATGTAAATTTGAAAAACTGATTCCATCAAATAAATGCCGTAGGTGATAGAACTAAGGAAACATACCAATTTGTGTCTTATAAAAATAAAATGTTGTTTAGTGATGCATTTTTCTAATGCTGGGGTACTCACTGAGAACAGCAACAGATATTTACGTGAGCTAGATTAAAATGTTTTGTTTTATAGGATATTCATAAAGTCAATCAACAAAAACATATGCACACAACATCTGAAAGCTAGTGTGCTTCCAATTAAACCTGTTGGACTATAACCTGGTGTTGTGTGATTTTTAACTCTGAAAAATATGTATTTGATTCTGCAATGCTAACATTTGAATCACACTTTGCTCAACTCCTACTGTTTTATTGAGAGTGAAAAACAAGGAAAGATGTCTCATGTGCCTGAAATAGAATGCATCATGGTAAATTAAAAGTTTTCTTTCAAATTAAGTTGACCTACTCTTGCAATTCCCATTGTGCACATTGGCTTTCACAAATGGCTTTGAAATTGTAATGTTTTTCTCTATACCTTGTTACTGCCAGGTGGGGAGGTATACTCCAGCTCCATTTTAATGGATTTTTGGTTGCTCACAACAGATTTGGCATGCAGCTATCGCACTTCAGCTGAAAATGTAGTTCACTAGATCAAAATGATGGAGCCAATTCCAAGGTTTCCTTCAGTAAAAGAAAAGAATTTTATTACCTACTGAGAACAAAATAATAAAACATGATGTCAAACAGCTCTGTATGCAAATAAGATTTAAAAAGGAGTTTGTGTCTGTTAAAACCTGAAAGAGTAAAAGCTGTGGTTTGAGTCCTTGAGGTATTTGATTGTTAAACTGAGACTGCAGTTCTTAAATAGTTGTCTTGTATCTCTCTTGAATCTGCAGATATCCTTGAGTTCTTGTTGAAAAGTTGTTTCCCAAATTCCTTTTTCCACTGGGATAGAGAATGAACCCGGGAGAGAGAGGGAGAGCTTTCCTAATTCTGCTGTGATGAATCAATTATTCCTACTGTTTCCTCTGCTGCTCAAACATAGGTGCTGAAATATAGTTCCTTTGTGTATTCCCAAACCTATGCCCATTATCTGAGAAACTAGCTAAGCTGATAGCAACTACACACATTGGCAGCATTGTATACCAGCTACAAAAAAACCCTGAAAAACTACAGATGCTGGAAATCCGAAACAGAAATTGCTGGAAAAACTCGGCAGAGTTCTGAAGAAAGGCCACTGGACCTGAAATATTAACTCTGATTCCTCTCCACAGATGCTGCCAGACTTGCTAAGCTTTTCCAACAATTTCTGTTTTTGTACCCCCATCTACAAGCTGCCCTGCAGTGATATAGAAAGGTTGGAGAATTTGGAACTCATCTTTGAAACAGAGAAGGTTAATAGCAGTTAGAGCATTAGCAGATAGATGTACTGAAAACCTTAAGGCTTTGAATAGATAGATAGAGGAAAACTGTTCTTGGTATAGAAGAATGGAGAATCAGAGGTTACAAGCTATTTAAGGTAATTACCAAAAAAAAATGCAATGGTGACATGAAGTTAACATTTTTCACTCAGCAAGTGTTTAGAATGTGGTGGAACCAGAGCCATTAGGCATTTCAAAAGAATAATTGGATCATTATCTGAAAAGGAATAAAATTGCAGGACTCTAGAAAAGGTTAGGATTAAAAATTCATGAATTACTATTTAGAGGACCAGTATAGAGACAATAGGCATTGTGGGGGCATTCTATGATGTAACCATTATATGGTCATTCTGTGATTCCTAAAGCAGGATTAATTTAGGGCGTCATAGTTAAGGATTCCCTAGGCAAGGTCCAGGCAAGATCAAACCATGATAGAATTCCATATTGAGAGTGAGAAATTTAAGTCCATAACTAGTGTCTTAAACTAAAGACCATTGCAAGGGTACAATGACATAGTTGGCTAAAGTGGCCTGTTAAAATCTAAAATTGGAAGTAGCTATTTCATCACTCTGAACCATGATCTCTTCTATGAGGATATGTGCTCTTGGCTTCTACGATAAAAAAGAGAAAGATGAGAAAATTGATCTCTTCAAGGGTGAAATAATAACAGTAATCAAAGAAATGGCAGAGTCTTTGTACAAATGGTTTGCATCTATCTTCACACTGGAAGATACAAATTTTCCAAACAATACTCAAAAAACAAGAGGCAAAAAGACATGTGGAATATAAAATAATTACTGTCACTATCAGAAAAAGTAATGGGAATAATAATGTCACTTGACACTAATAAGGCCCCTAGATATGATAGCTTGCATTCAAAGAACATGGTTGCAGAGAAAGTGGATGCCTTTGTTATAATCTTCCAAAATTTCCTAAATTCTGGAAAGGTCCCAGTGAATTGGAAATCAACAAATCTAACACATCTACTGAAGCATGAGGGTAGATAGTCTGTTACTTTAATGCTTTGTCAGTGAGGAAAAGAAAACAAAAATCTGTTATTAAGTATTTAATAGCAGGACGTTTGTTACAATTTTCTAAATCATACAGTCAACATGGTTTTGTTGCTGATGTAACAAGCAGTATGGATAAATGGGAGCAAGTAAGATGCAGCATATTCAGATTTCCAGAAGGCAATTAATAAGGCAACAAACACATTTTATTAAAGCTTTTCATCTTGTACTCATCATTGACAATTCTCAAGAATACCAATACAAGGAGAAAACCAACATTTTATTCTGCATGAGAGAGGAGAGTGCTGATTGTTTGGCAGGTCGACTCTGATTGGTAGAGGCATTGCCATGGAAAATGCCCAGATTCATTACAATTGTTAACTGCCGGGCTTTGTTTAAAACTTAAACCAAGGCGGTTGACTTTGATTAGTTAGGACATTGGTGTAAGAAATGAATCAGTGAATGACTGTTGCCAGTTTGTTGAGTTGAAACAATTGCAGTGCATGTACATGCTCTTTCTGTCTGCAAAAAACAGAGCCTTGTTTCTTAATAAAAGTACTCGTATTGCAACGTACTGAAAACCCAATCGATAATCTGAATGTTTATTATCTGTGTGATTCTTCACACATTCAGTGTTATTCAGCAAATGTTGTCCAATTGCGAAATCACAGTTAACATTTTAACACTGTGCTGTGAGGTTTGCAATCACATGCTGAGTGATATGCAATTTGATATGATCCATCAGCATTTGGGATATTTGGCTGTGTTCCTGGCATCACTGGAAGTATTGTACCTCATTACTTGTTGCCAGAAGGCCTTTTTGGTTTGACAGCAGCATTCTGTGAATGGCAAACATTGTCAGTGGTTAGCACTGCTGCCTCACAGCACCAGGGTCCCAGGTTCGATTCCAGCCTTGGGTGACTGTCTGTGTGGAGTTTGCACATTCTCCCTGTGTCTGCATGGGTTTCCTCTGGGTGCTCCGGTTTCCTCCCACAGTCCAAGGATATGCAGGTCAGGTGAATTGGCCATGCTAAGTTGCCCCGTAGTGTTAGGTCAGTTAGTCAGAGGGAAATGGGTTTGGGTGGGTTACTCTTCGGAGGGTTCGGTGTGGACTTGTTGGGCCGAAGGGCCTGTTT
The DNA here is from genome assembly GCF_004010195.1 of Chiloscyllium plagiosum. Lineage (NCBI taxonomy): Eukaryota > Metazoa > Chordata > Chondrichthyes > Orectolobiformes > Hemiscylliidae > Chiloscyllium > Chiloscyllium plagiosum. Next base: position 65,885,979 of record NC_057714.1, read on the forward strand.
CCACACTGTAGGGAATCTAATCTTACCCTTGCAGGGCAGTCTGAGGTGGACAAGTCACTTTTCAGAACCAAGTCCAATTGCATTAAGGTGCTTCATGAGGTTGTGCGATTATAGAGAAAGAAATGATCTGATCAGGGTAACCATTATCTTGCTTTGATGCTCCTTATTTCAGTATCCAGTTTGCAGGGTGAACAAATGGCTCAGGCCCTATTTACGATCAATACTCACGTTCCTCACAACTAAATGACTAACTATGTATAGATTTGGATTCTTGAGGAAGTCTTTGAATGGCCACTACAGCAAGTAGACTGATTCAGGGTTGAAGTGGTTGACCTACAAGCAGGTTGGGTCAAAAGTCACTTGAATTTAGAAGAATGAGAGGTGATCTTATTGAGGCATACAATATTTTGACACCACAGGTGCTGAAAGGGTGGTTCAGGGGGAAAGGCTTTTAAAAAGATATCTCCCATTTAAGGCAGATGTGAGAAGACATTTCTTCTCTCAGGATTGTTAATGTTTGGAATTCTCCACCTCTGGGAGTAGCAGAGGCTGAGATATTGAATATTTCGAGGCTAAGTTGACCAGATTTTGAGTTGATCACTATGGCCGATGGCAATGTGGAGTTATGGCCACAATAAGGTCAGACATCATCTTACTGACTGGTAGAGCAAGCCCCAGGGGCTGAATGGGGTACAGTCAAGAGTGTGGCGCTGGAAAAGCACAGCAGGTCAGGCAGCACCCGAGGAGCAGGAGAATTGATGTTTCAATGTTACAATGGATTGAACGTTCTTTCTTTTTTATTATTTCTGCCACAAGACTAGTTATACAAAGCTCTGAGACTTTTATGTAGGGAAAACTCGCCAGTGGTCAGACAGTTGATTAAAAAAGAAAAGTGGCATAATTTTCCCTGGAGGTGGGGAGTCCAAAACTCCTTCACCCCAGGGAAAAGAGAGGCATGAGATAGAGTGAATAGCCAAAATCGTTTCCCCAGGGTGGGGGAGTCCAGAACTAGAGGACATAGGTTTAAGGTGAGAAAGGAAAGATGTAAAAGGGATGTAAGGGACATCTTTTCACCCAGAGGGTGATGTGTGTATGGAATGAGTTGCCAGAAGAAGTGGTGGAGGCTGGTATTACTGCAACACTTAAAAGGCATCTGGATGGGTATATGAATAGGAAGGGGTTAGAGGGACATGGGCCAAATGCTGGCATGTGGGACTAGATTAATTTAGAATATCTGGTTGGCATGGGTGATTTGGACCGAAGGGTCTGTTTCCATGCTGTATATATCTACGACTCTGACTCTAAATTTAGCCTCAATACTAGAGATATAAATACTCTGTGAGGTGCTTTTAAAGAAGCACATGGTACCAATGAAGGAAAGTCAAGGGTTCTTGCTATGATCTGGTCAATATCTGTCTCTCGGTCACTATTACCTTTGCATTTTGGTCTTTTATTTAATTGCTGTTTACCGGATCTTCTTGTGGCTATAAAATTTCTTAATGTTATGTGGCAGTGACTGTTTTCCAAAAGTATTTCATTTGTTTGTGCAATTCAGTAAGATATTTTGAGTTGTGAAAGAAACTCTAAAGTATAGTTATTTTCTTCAGTGCTTGTTCAATTTAACATAGTGAGTAAGTACTCCTTCTTTTACATTGTTGTTAGAACTATGCCTAATCACTCATTTCTGTTTCTTCGATATTGGGAAAACCCATGTTTCTGTGCCTTCCAAAAAAGGGACTGGCTTGTGTGACTATGCCTTGGATTTTTCTTTCTTGGCAGAATTAAGTTAATAGTATACCTTGTGAGTGACGATGAAGGTGTTCATGAGCATGTACAAACTCGTCATCAGGCCCACCTTGGTTCTGCTACACAAGCTCAACTACAGACATCACTTAAAAGACCCTTAACTCTCCACACTCCCTTACTGCTCCACACCACTCTCCTCCATGGCACTCCATTCTCACCACTCAGGCCACGCATGCCACCCTGTGCTCCGTCACCCTCCATTCCCACACACATGATACCACATGCCCCTTCATTCCCAGTCACCCCATGCCATCCCAATACCCTTTACCCACACTACACCCCCTCAGATTATCCATACAATCCCCATGGCTCCATATATCTTTTAGAGACACTTACACACTATGCACGTATGTAAGTAAGGGGAAGTGGTGGTGTACTGATAATATTATAGGATTAATAATCCTGAGCACCAAGGTAATGTTCTAGATACCTGTGTTTGAAGCCCACCATGGCAAATGGTGAAATTTGTATTCAATAAAAAATCTGAAAGTAAATGTGAGCCTAATTGTCACTATGGACTGTAATAAAACTCACCTGCTTCAATAATGTCCTTAATGGAAGGTAAGAAATCCCCTGTCATAACCTGGACTCCAGACCTATAACTACCCTTTGCAATGCCCTCAGGAGCTAATCAGATCAAGGCCATCTTAGGGTCAGTAACAAATACTGGCTGGCCCAATGCCTAGATCCAGTACAATAATAAAAGAAAAGTACTCTGGAACTATGATATTTCAATTGGAATTGTTTTTGAAAAAAAATTATTCTGGAAAAAATGCACCTCTAACAATCTAATAAAATCCTGAATTCAAAGGCACTATCATTGATAATGGAATGACAAATACTTAATATAATACCATGAAATAGTCATCGTCTAAATGCCTATTAAGCTTATAAAACAAACAAGAAACCACATTGCAAGCTTCAATATTTTTGGATTCGTGTGGGTTCAGGAAACAGAATTTTTTTTCTAAGTTTAGGGTTTCACAACCTGATTCACACTTCAACTGGTCTGCACGTTTCATCTCCAGTGTGTTGCAGAAACATACCAATGAGTTTCAGAGCAACACTAATTTCTTGTTTTAACTTGCAATAAAACGTGGCCAGAGTTATGTAAGTATAGATTATCTCTGCTGATAATTTTACGTTTCTTTCAAGAGAATAAATGATTATTATGCGCAAATACTTTTCTATTTTTCACAGATGGGCATTGGACTGTATCTGACTTTACCCAATCCACCAGCCTTCTACATTACATCCTTACGTTTAGGTTATTCAGCTTGCCTAGCATGCTCCACTATGCAATACGATCATAGCTACTTGAACACATGAATGCTTTTTACTTACCCTAGCCCCATAACAGTATGTGCCACTGGTAATCAGAAATCCACCAATCCCTATTTTTAAATACACTTAGACTGAGCTTCCGCAGCCCATTGTGGTAGTAAATTCAAAGGGTTTGTACCCTCCTCAGTAAGGAAAATTCCCCTCATCTCAGACTTAAATTGCATCCCCTTTTATGTCCCCTCGATCTAGACTCCCCAGCTAAGTGAAATATCTTATCTGCATCGACCTTGACTATTCCTTTAAGTATTTTGTAGTTTTCAGTGAGTTCACCTCTCACTCTTCAAAACTCTGGAGAATACAGGCCGTATTGGCTCATTCTGTCTCCAAAGGACAGGCTTGCTATCCCGGGAGCTAATGTCATGAACCCATGTTGCATTCTCTCTCATATTGAAAGACGTTTTAGGACAGTATTTATCCTTTGTTAATACAATATTAGTTCATCAGATGTCTCTGGAATGGATTCATTTGTGCCTCTAATTGGATGTAGATTATAAGGTATATGACTTGTAAATAGATAGTTATTAATGTAAGTATAGATTGTTTCCAGTTCTATGCTTCACCAACTGACTTTATGGAATATAACTGAGTATAAATGGTCACAGTGGCACTGGCAGCATCTGTGGAGAAAGAAACCGAGTTGAGTTAACTTTTCCACTGACTCCCTCTCAGAACAGAGGCATGTGATAATTCTTTGGAAGTCAGTTCCAAAGACTTGATCCTCAGCAAGTGAAGTCATGGGGCAGAGGGAGCAAATTATACCCAAGTGATTCTGAGGAGAATGGATTGGAAAGATGATAAGGTTAGAGAGGGAGGGAAGCCATGCATAAATTTATCTCCTTTAGTCAGAAATGACAGAGACTGGGTGAGGAATAGAAGACAGTTCATAAGTTTTTGGTTGAGTTGAAATTTGGAGAGCAAAGGTGACTAACAAAAAAGGCAATACTGTAGTGTTAGCAATTTGAGTCTGATTGGTTCTTCAGTGTTTCTCTCCGCAAATGCTGCCAGATCTGATTGTCTAGCATTTGCTGTGTTTGTTTCAGACTTCCAGCATCTGCAGTATTTTATTTTTAATCAGTACAATAGTGTTATTCAATTGGGAGATACAAATCACTTGACAATTTAGCAATACAGGTTCTCTGTGGAAGGTTTGGTGATAGGCAGTGTTAGTGGAGGTGCATATCCTTCATGATAGAGAAGTTATGGGGTCAGAAACTCAACTTATTAGCAAACAGAATAGTATGTTTGCTAATTGACCAACATAAAATTCTTGCTCAATCCTTAGCTATTAATAGTGGTAGGGAAAAATGCATATTTGTGTTGTAAATTACTGTATTAGTTCAGTTCCTTTCTTTGGCATTTGTACCGCATGCCACACAGGATGACTTTTAAGATTCCAGAAATTCCACAGTCAGTCATGCAGATAATTTTTTTTTCTCCAGCAGCTCTGTACCAGGTTGTTGGTGTTGCCATGACAAAATGAACTAAGCTGTGTGAGGGGAGATGTGGATGAGATGCAAACAGTCCATAACTTGCTTTTGGCTTATCCATTCACATTCCTTTGTTTGAGGTTATTTTATGTTGTCACGTTACTGTTTCAGCACAACCAAGGGCTTGAAATTCTCAGCAGGGTATAGAACTGTCCTGAGGAATGATCGTAATTACTTGAAACTTTGAAATACTTTGGAAATAGTCTCAATAGCATATCTTGATAATGGGGAGTGGCAGGAAAGCATTAGTTTTTCACCTTTCAGTCTGTCACAAATCTGCTTTTCATAACAAAGTGCATCAATAAGTTTCCCTGATTGATGGTAACCAGATCATACTAATGGAGAAAGGTTTATTCTGCTTTTTCCTTTAGACATTTAACTTTTTAACCCTTCTTGAAACTAACTGTGCCTTCTCCGGCTTTAATATGGAAAATCTAAGTTTGTGTCACTCTGGACCATTCCCAAAGTGAGCAGTTTTGAAATGTGCATTTTTCTTGCCAAGTTCTTCGGACAATCATTGTTTCAATGGTATTCAAACCTTTACAACCAAAGGTAAATAACACCTCAAATTGGGAACTGAAAAAAAAAATTATCATGGTCAAATGCTTATTATTGTAGTTAGTTACAATGCAGTGAAAGTCTCAGATTGAATTATTACTTGAAATATTTTAAAATTTGTGCAAAGAAAAATATAAATACAAATGTTTCTGCAATGGTTTTATATTTGCAGTTTATTGTATGTTGAAGAAATGTAATTATGTACACAAACCTGATGCTGTTTTTGTATAATAAATGAATTTACACATATGTCTAGGAAGTAGATAAGCTGCATGGATTAATAAATCCACACTATAGCATGTCTTGTGAAATTTGTTCAATTCATCCACTTGAACTTCAAATGTTGGCATGCTGGCCATTACACTATCTGACTACGTGAAAATACCCTGTAAACATTTACATTTATATCATGCCTCCAAGCTAAGAACGTGATGTGCATATTGAGCGAGACGAAAGTTTAGGAATGAAAACATAATTAAATGGGAGATGTTTTTGCAGGAATGTAGATGTAAGAAAGGAGGGAAGGTACCGGTTTAGGACAAATGGAGAATATGTGAGAAAACACATGGTTAGAAAAATCTGGGAAGATAGGTAGACCATAGCAATTTGAATATTTGATGTTGAGGAAAGAGCATCTTGAAGTAGCTGCTTTGGAAAATCTGGATCCAGTGGGAACCAGGTAGATGAATTTGCTTGTTCGGAACATGTAATTCATGGGGACCAGTCAAGGTAAATTCATTAGGGAACTCTTGAAGAAATCCAGACTTGAGGTAGTAGAAGCAAAAATTAGATTTTGAGTTATATAAGCAGAATGGATGATATTTTAAAGCTGAAAGAAAAGAGAGTTAGTAACAATCTGCTTGGTAATGGAAGCTGAGCTTTGATTTCAGCAATGCACCCCAGCGCCCAGTTGCTTAGGCTGAGTTTGAAGTGTGCTGTTGCACAGTTGGGTATGTAGATATTTCTGGGATTGATGATTAGCTGTTCTGTTATGCCACACTTAGATTGGAAGAGACTTTATGAGAAGCTCAAACCCTCAGAAGTATTTTGGTGGAATTGCATCTGGATCACTGGAGGCTGTGAATATTAGAAAATCTTTCATTTTGGAACGCACAAGCCTGCAAAGGGACCAGCCTAACATTTATATGCCCAGAGAAGCAAACACATCAGGATGCTGATCCATGAAAATCTCCCTTTTTGGCTCGTCTAAACCTTAATGTTGGATAAACAGTTCGAGAATGTGGTGTCAGCGAAAATGATGATGGAGGAGGCACATCTGTGGATTGTTTCTGTAAATGTGCAAGTTCATCCCATACTTCTGGACTATGTTACTGATAGACAGTACATTCACAAAACAAAGAAAGGAAGTCAATAACTCTACAGTTCTCCAGAGGCTAGATATTAGTGCTTAGGTTGGGAGCCTAATATTGCAATGCAAGGAATTTGTCTCCTACATCCCTTTTGACAATATATTGAGGTGGTTTTCCAATCTGATTAGATTTATTACTTTGATTCTTCCAATGCAAGCCCCTCCTCCTTGTACCAAAGTTGTTTACACAGTCATCGCCCCAGTTACCATGGAAACCATAATAAGCAGTAACTTACCTAAGTTATTAAAAGTTTTGAGGTTAATATGTTTGCAGATGACACCAAAATTGGAGGTGTAGTGCAGAAGGTCACCTCAGAGTACAAAAGGATCTTGATGGGCCTATGGGCTGAGGAGTGGCAGATTGAGTCTAATTTAGATAAATGTGAGGTGCTGCAATTTGGAAAAGCAAATCAAGGCAGGATGCATACACTTAACGGTAAGGTCCTAGAGAGGTTGCTGAGATCTTGGAGTGCAAATTCACAGTTCCTTGAGAGTGGAGTCGCAGATAGATAGGATAGTGAAACATGTATTTGTTATGCTTGCCTTTATTGGTCAGTGCATTGAGTAAAGGAATTGGGAGGTCATATTGTGGCTATATAGGACATTGGTTAGGCCACTTTTGCTATACTGTGTTCAATTCTGGTCTTCCCACTATCGCAAGAATATTGTGAAACTTGAAAGGGATCAGAAAAGATTTACAAGGATGTTGCCAGGGTTGGAGTGTTTGAGCTATAGGGAGAGGCTGAATAGTCTGGGGCTGTTTTCCCTGGAGCGTCAGATGTTGAGGGGTGACCATATAGAGGTTTATAAAATCATGAGGGGCGTGGATAGGGTAAATACACAAGATCTGAAAATGTGTTGCTAGAAAAGCACAGCAGGTCAGGCAGCATCCAAGGAGCAGGAGAATCGACGTTTCAGGCATGAGCCCTTCTTCAGGAGAGGGGAAAGATTTCAAAGGGAGCTGAGGGGCAACTCTTTCACACAGAGGGTGTTGCGTGCATGGAATAAGCTGCCAGAGGAAGTGGTGGAGGCTGGTAAGATTACAACATTTAAAAGGCAGCGAATAGGAAGGGTTTAGAGAGATATAGACCAAATGCTGATGAATGGGATGAGATTCATTTCGGACATTGGGTTGGTATGAACAATTTAGACCGAAGGGTCTTTTTTCATCTCTATGACTCTATGATCTGGAAGCTGGAAACTTGTTTTGTAATCCAAAATAATATTATGGCTCACACATCTTATGATCCATTTGCCTTTTTTCAGTGTTACTGGGTCAAAATCCTGCAATTCCCTTCCTAATAGCATTAAAGGTGAAACTGCACCAAAAAAAAGCAGCAGTTCAACCTGGCTGCTCACTACCACTATCTAACAGGCAAGGAGGGAATAGCAATAAATGTTGGCACAGCCAGTAAAGCCTATTTCATGAGAACTAATAAAGAAACTTAATTATAGATGATTACATGCATTAACATAAATATAGATGTAATCACTGTCATGAGAAGACAAGTCCTGTTTATTTTCACTGGCAGTGATGGGACTTCATTGATTATTACAGTGGGAACCCTGATTTTTATTTTTTGTTAAATGCATCATAAAATCCCCAATGTATACACATACCCACAAGACCCTTGCCTGCCTTTAGCAGGTGTCATAGTGACTGAAAGAACTGTGTGGTTGGAATGTGGCACAAGAGAGTGCATTAGAAACATGAGCATAGATATTCTGCTGTCAACTTAACAAACTACCACACAATTACTGCTTGGTGTGGTTGGTTCAAACTGTTCAATCTTTATCTTTCAGCAGTTTTTTATGCTTGATTAATATATATCAAGAAAGAATCTGTTTAATATTGTCCTCTTCTTATTTGTTGATTTTCAATGTTGTTCAGTTAATAAGGTCTGTGTTCCCATTCTTTTTTTTAATTCACCAACAGTTTGCCTATGTGTCAGCTGACCTGATTGCTGCCATTTTGAAGCAGACTGTGCTATACCCTAATAAATCTTGCTGCTGACCTTCCAACTGTGCCATTCCAGGATTCGCCTTCTCACTAATCCTTCATCTCACCGATCCTCTCACTTCCTGACTCAGCCATTCAACACTTACTCTTCCTGATCCCTCACTGCCTCTGAGAGAGCTTCAGTGGTTTGTAGACCTTGTGGATATGATCACAGTGAAGACATCAATTATAACAGTCGAAACATGTGGCGCTGGAAATGCACAGCAAGTCAGGCAGCATCTAAGGAGCAAGAGAATCGATGTTTTGGGCATGAGCCCTTCATCAGGCCCTTCCTGATGAAGGGCTCATGCCTGAAACATCAATCGTCTTGCTACTTGGATGCTGCCTGACTAGCTGAGCTTTTCCAGCACCAAACTTTTCGACTCTGATCTCCAGCATCTGCAGTCCTCACTTTCTCCACATCAATTATAACAGCCTCAGCTTAGCATTCCTAAATCATCAGGATTTAGATTGCCACAATATCAGACCTCTGGCTTTGGAACTTGCATTTCTAATCAACAATGATCCTAAATCTAGATCCGATCCACCTTGTCTATCTTGTCCTTCAGGCTGAACTTGAATGCAGGTGGAACTCTGTTCAAAGCATGTGTACAAGGAACAGGTTAGGCCATTTGGCCCCTCAAGCTTACCCCACCGTTCATAAGATCGTAGGAGCAGAAATAAGGCCAGTTGGCCCATCGGGACTGCTCTGTCATTCAATCATTGCTGATAAGTTTCTCAACTCTATTTTCCTACTTTCTCGCTGTAATCTTTGATTGCCTTGACAATCAAGAATTTACCTATTTCTTAATGATCTGGTCTCCACAGCCTTCTGTGGCAATGAATTCCACAGATTCACCACTCTCTGGCTAAAGACGTTTCTCCTTATCTCTGTTCTAAAGGGTCTTCCCTTTACTCTTAGGCTCTGCCTCGAGTTCTTGTCCCTCCTGCCAATAGAAACATCTTCCCAATGTCCACTCTGTCCAGGCCATTCAGTACCCTGTATGTTTCAGTCAGATCCCCATATCCTTCTAAACTCCATCAAGTATAGTCCCAGAGTCCTCAAGCATTCCTTATATGCGAAGCCTTTCTTTCCTGGGATCATTCTGTGAACTTTCTCTGGACCCGCTCCTGGGCCAGTATATCCATCCTGAGATATGGGGCCCAAAACTCTGCACAAGTCTCTAAATGTGGTCTGACCAGAGCCTTAAAAAGCCTCAGAAGTCAATCTTTGCTTTTATATTCTAGTCCTCTCAAGGTGAATGACAAGGTGTATTTGCCTTCCTCACTATCGACTCAACCTGCAAGTTTACCATAAAAGAAACCTGGACTGGGACTTCCAAGTCCCTTTGCATTTCAAATTTCTGAATTTTCTCCCCATATAGAAAATAATCCATGCCTCTATTCTTCCTACCAAAGTGCATGACTTCACAATTAGCTACTTTGTTTTTCATCTGCCAATTCTTTGCCCACTTATAATCAGCATGATTATGTTAGATCTGATTGTAACCTCAAGTCCATATTCCTCTTAGTCCTTTCATCTCCTGCTTAACAAGAATCTATTCCTGATTTATAGTTGGTTATGGGAATTTACTTGTATCTTTTATCGCAAAGAGTGATGCAAAATACTAGTTCAATTTATCAGTAATTGTCAGATTCACTTTCCATTGGACTAATGCTGACTTTATTAACTCGTATCTTTTTGAAAAATTTCCACAAGCGTACTATCTGTTTTTATATTTCTGGCTAGCTTTCTCTCATACTCTAATTTTTTGCAACATCGTTAACCCATTAGTCTTTTTTGGCTGTTTTTACATTCCGTACAATCTTCTGAACTGTCTTTGCACAATTGTATACCTTTTCTTTAAGCTTGATACAACCTTTAACTTTTCTAGTTAAATACATGTCATGTTCCATCCCATGGTACTTTTCGTACTCATTAAAATATACCTATTCTGTATATTATGAATTATTCTCTCCAATATCAGCCACTATATCTCTAGTAACCTAATTTATCAATTCACTTTACCCAGATCTTCTTTCATGTCCTCCTAATTGTCCTTAGTTAAATTTAACAATTATCTTGGATCCACTCCTATCTTCCTCAAACTGAATCTAAAATTCAGTCATGTTATGGATGCTGCTATCTCAGGATGTCTTCACTATGAGATCATTAATTAAACCTTATCTCTTTTGTACAACGACAGGTCTAATATAGCCTGCTCTCAAGTTGGCATCTGAACAAGATGTTCTAAGAAACCATCTCAAAAACATTCTATAAATAACTCATCTCAATATCTTTTGTCTATCTGACTTTCTAGCCTATATGTAGATGAAAGTCTCCCATGGTTGTTGCCTTTCTGACAAAGGCATTGCTTATCTCTTTGTTCCAACCTACCCTGTTTTTATTGCTGGGACCTATACATGTTTCCCACAAAGGACTTGTCTTTATCATTTCTTACTTCTACTGTGATGTAAACTGTGAGACTGATATATGTCATACTTTGTCAGTTGCTGCAAGCTTGGATTTCTGGGGTTGAGCTGGTAACTGGTGGATTTTTCTGTGTTTTTGAATTAATTATTAACTTGAAAATATTTCTATAACCATGGTGATTTGTTTTCAAAAGCCTCAGTGGAGAGTGGATGTGTTTTGAACACGAATTGGCTCTTACTTACTTCAGACTTGTTGCACCCCAGCATGGTGAATAAAGGGGCCTCAGGTTTGCTACAGATTTTATTTATTTTTTCCCTTTCATTTTTAACTTTGGGTAGTATTTAAGTCCTTTGAAGATCTTGGAACAGGATAGCTGTTCTCAAAGAAGTTATCATAATTCTGTTTAAACGTTGAAGTCCCAAGTGACTTAAACCCACTGAGGTGTTAAATACAGACACTGTAGAAGTGGTGTTTGAGTATTGGTGGGATACAAAAACTGTTTTGTTTCTTTTCCATTTAGAAAGACCTGTTTAGGGTTAATGGGATTATATTTCTACTGTGCCTTTAAAGTCTTTGCATTTGTATTATAAGTAGGTAGTTTGGATTTTTCTATTTACCTTTGTTCCTTTTGTAATAAACATCTGGATCATTGTGAAAACAAAATTTGTAGCATTGCATGCTTATGGCTCAGGAGGAGACCACGGCGTTCAAACCAAGCCAAATATAGGGGTTATGATCTAGCAACCTGGGTTCCTGTGTGAAATCTATTTTATCTGGTAGCAACCTCTGGTGGGACGATAATATGACCTAAATTATTTCCACATACTAGCTTCTTGAGATGAGGTTATCCTTCTCTATTGCTGATATCAATCAATGCAAATTTGATGTCTTTCTCATTTGCATTGAAATGGTACACATGACAAAAAACATTGAGCCTTTGGAAATTTTTCAATGACTTTTAAGGTCTATTCAGCCCTCAGTGGTTTGATGCTCTGAGAAACCCCGCATATCTCCTCTTCTATATATTGAGTTACCAGTCCATTCTTTTGACTATTTTCAGCTGAGATGAATGGATTTTATGTCAAGTTTAATATCTTAAAAATATGGGTCTTAATTCTTCCCTTTTCCTTCGCATTGTCCTCTTGTGATGAGTACTGTTTCATCATATGGCTTCCATTTTGCTTCTATGGCTGAATTTTGGAAGTGCCATCTTGAGCCACTTCACACAGATCAGTGAAGCTTTTAATGTTGCACATAATGCTGGTGTCTATCTGACACTTTCCATTCACTTGATACTTTCCTATTGCAGTAATCATTCTGTCAGTCTTAAACCATTTATCGCTTTGAGACTGGATTGTGCCAATCTGTCATATGGTGTAAAGTGATGAGTCAAAATCAGCCTCCATCTCTCCAACAGCCAAGTTTATAGTTTTGTTTTGCTTCTTTTCAGCAAAACACACATGAGCAGAGTGGAGTGAATTACCTTATTGTAGTTTGAGCACTGCCTTCCTCGTACTAGATATTTTTCCACTTCTTCCATTTTGGTGTTGCATGCAATATTTGTAACTTAAACTCTAGCCTTGATATTTCTGTTGCCTCCGCTGCAAGGATTTATTTCTTTTCATTATTTTGTCTTTGTTATGTCTGACCTGTCTAAGAATATTGCAAAGCTTTGTCAGTTCCACAATAGTTGATAATTGATGATTATCAATCAGAGCTTCCACACATGTCAATAGCTTTCTTCAGAATAACTCTATTCTGTCAGCAGATGTGTTGTCAAGGAGGGATCTTATATTCCTGAGAGAGTCTGATCTCCAGTGACATCACCTTTTCAGTTGCCAAATTTCTCTGGTTCAATCAGTCGATCTTACTGCAACCACATAATGATCAATAGGTTCCTCCTCTTCCTGAGCTCCAATGTTAAACATATACCATTCATGAATGACGTTTGTTCAAAATGGGTCTTCAAAGCCTTCAATTATTTTATAGTTTGGCTTTTCTGCAGTGAGGTCCAGGTATAATATAGCATATTTTTCCCAGCACTGCTAATAATTTTGTTACTTTTAATTGTTCAGATTTTCTGCTTAACTCTGTGGCTGTCTCATAATTTTGGGATTGAGATTTGGAGAAATTATAAGACTGCTTTTAGCTATTCAATTAATAGTAGGGCCCTGAGTACTGTTATCGAACAGAGACACCTCGGGGTTCAGGTATAGAATTCTTTGGAAGGTGTGTCACAGGTAGACAGGGTAGTTAAGAAGACATTTAACACTTACCTTCATTGCTCAGACCTCTGAATATAGGAGTCGGGACATCATGTTGAGGTTGTACAGGGCATTAATGAGGCCTCTTCTGGACTACTGTCTATAGTTCTGGTTGGAAGGATGTTTTTAAATTGGAGAGGATTCAGAAAAGATTCACCAGGAATGGAGGTTTTGAGTTATAAAAATAGGCTGATAAGGTGGGATTTTTCCCCCAAGAGGGTAGGAGGTTGAGTATTGTCCTTATAGAGGTTTATAAAATCACGAGGGCCATAGATAAGGTGAATAGCAAGTGTATTTTCCCTAGGGTGGGGAAATTCTAAATTACAGGGCATATGTCTAAGGTGAGAGGAGAAAGTTTTAAGCGCAACTTTTTTTACACAGAGAGAGGTCTGTGTGTGGAATTAACTGTCAGAGGAAGTGGTGGATGCAGATACTGTTACAACATTTCAAAGATATTAGAAGTATGTGAATAGGAAAGGTTTGGAGGGATATGGGCCAAGTGTAGACAAGTGGAACTAGTTTAGTTTGGGATCATGGTCAGTGTGGACTGATTGGACTGAAGGGTCTGTTTCCATGCCTTATAACTCTTTGATTCGATCTCCATAGGAATAGGGACTGGAAAATTTATACAGAGCCCTCCATTATTATATTGAAGGCCAAAGTTTTTGATTACCGCTGATGTTTCTTATAGTGGCTGACTCCCTTATTGCTCTCAAAATCTATGCAACAACTGCTGCACTCTTCAGACACCATGTTCCATGCCACATACTTTTATGGCTTCAGCTTATAACATAATGCAGCTATGCCGCATGATTACAGCAAGTCATAGTGTACAAATATTTCTATAAACATATCCTAAGAACCTAACTAGCATTTATGTTGGTTTTAATGGGAAAATGTGCTTTGCTTAACTTTTTTCCACTCAAAGCCAATATTTTTAAGAATACAACCACAGCTTTTTAAATAAGCATTTGCTGTGTGGTATTGCTAAAGAAATTATTTTCTCCCTTTACAATCCACAATCTAGTTTTCTTTCCTTCCAATAACGACATTGTTCTACATGATATTTGTGTAGTTTTGTTTTAATGGTCAAACAAAGGTAAGTAGTCAACGTGGGAACTTCAACTGCTCCCTTTTTAATTGGCTAGAGGAGGTGAGTAAAGGGGGATTCTGATCCAGTATAGTAAAACCCCATCTCAGGTAGATATGTTGCTAGTTATAGGAATGGAGAATAAACCACAGCTGAGAAGAAAAATGGAAGTGGGGAACAGCTAAGAAATAGTGACTGTGTACTTTTGAAAGTAATATTTGAGATGAACATGACCTAGACCAGGATGATAAATTGGAGAAACAACAATTTTGAGGGTTGGTAAGTAGAAATTATGAAAAATTAAATCAGTAATAATATTGGGTAAATAGTGATTTTGAGCAGCAATGGGAAACATTTAAAATGGTGTTCAACAGCTTGAAGGAAAATTGCATTCTGATGAAAACATAAAAACAAACTGAACACTAATGAAACCAATGGATGAATGAAGAGATGAAGAAAACATTGAGGATAAGGAAAGTAACATAATACCTTGTAAATGGATGGCAGGGGATCATATGCCAAGACAAAATACAGAGAATTTAGAAGCTAAAAAATCAATTAGAAAGTCAGGAAAGCACTATGAAATTAATTTACCAAGGAACAAAACAAGATGATAAACTACTCTGCAGGCATATAAATTAAAAAAAACCCTGAAAATCAAGATGGGAACAATGCCATGAGGATTGAACAAGATTAAGCCATAGACACTGATAGCAAAATGAGAAAAATGTTAAAGATTTGCTTCAGGGAAACAGATCAGATAGGCATGATATTAGAACATATTAGAAATGATGCAGTAGCATTTTCTAAAACAAAATAATATTTAAAAAAGACTACTTAGATTTTAAAAAGCTAAAATCTTTTTTGCTTTTAAAAAAAATCTAGGAAAGACATCACAGAGGCAGTATTACACGTAATAATTCATTAGAATGTTCACCTGGGTAGAAGGTTCAAAGATAACCCATAGTGATGAGGTGAGATAGAACACGTCCAGGAAACTGCATACCAATCAACTTAACATCAATGGGAGGAAAAACAAAATCAGGCCAAATAAAACATGTCTATAAACTAAAAATATAGCAATTCATGGAATTAAGAGGGTAAAATCACCATATTCTTATTAGATCATAGGGCTGCTCTGTCATGAGAGGAATAACTGATGGTGGTTTAACTTGAGGGTCACCATGCCTCAGGAACGGGAGAGTTTGAGAAAGAGTCCTTCACAGTAGCCTCAACCAGTGCAGGATTTGAACCTATGTGTTGATATTACTCTGTATCACAAGCCAATGATGTAGGTAACTGAGCTAACCAGCCCCATTCAAAAGAGGAAGTCCTGCTTGCCCAAACCCATTGAAAATTTTCAACCAGGAGAAAGTGAGGACCGCAGGAGATCAGAGTTGAAGAGTGTGGTGCTGGAAAAGCACACCCGGTCAGGCAGCATCTGAGGAGCAGGAGAGCTGGTGTTTCGGGCATAAGCCCTTCATCATTGAAAATTTTGAAGAATAACAAAAACATTATCAACTAAGGGAAGGTCATCGGACCCAAAATTTTAACTCTGACTTCTGTTCACAGATGCTGCCAGACCTGCTGAGCTTTTCCTGGAATTTCTGTTTTTGTTTCTATTTACAGCACCCACAGTTTTTTTTTGGTTTTTATCAACTGTGATGCATCTGGATTTCTAAGAGAGCTTCAATAGCATATCATCTAACAGAGCAACAACATCAATTCATAATAACACCTTCAATATAAGGAAATGACCCAAGTTGCTTCACAGAATAATATAGCACAACATATCACAGAGCCAATAAGGCTGAATTTTACCATGGGTTTCATGATCTTGATACCTGAGCTGTTGTGGTGAAGGAGTGTGGTGGGAGGTTGGGGGTTGGCTTGGGGCAGAGATACTGAGTCTGCACTTGCCAATAGGGGACCAGCTCTGCAATTTGAACTCAAATGGCCAATGAGCAGGCCATATTGCTCTAACATGAGAGTAAATGAAGTATTCAGTGAGATGTGCTCAGATGGAAAACCTCTTCAAGGAGATTGTTATGAACGATATCCTTCCTGTCTGTGACCCACTCTTTAGGTCGTTGAGCAACTTGACATTGAAAGTTGTCTGGTCTGCTGCAGTGATGCTGTCTCCCTGTCATTGATGGTCTCTTCTCCCTGTCATTGATGGTCTCTTCTCCCTGTCATTAATGGTCTCTATGTGGTGAGATATTGCTCTGCCTTTGGAATGCCAGCAGCTCTATAAAGTGGCCCTTAATAGGAGATACTTTAAAGAGGTTGGAAGCAGATCTACCAGACAGTGCTGGAATAACTCCCCACTGGTGGGATTACCAGGCTGTTGCACCAGTGCAGCTGCCTTCTATTTCATCAGCCCTTTTTCAAAGCTGCCTCCTGGAAATGAGTAAAATCTGCCCCTTAGGTCAGGTAACTAAAAGCTTGATTGAAGAAGAAGATGGAACAAGAGTTTTAAAGGGGTGAAGTGAGCCTGAGAATCGGAGAGTTTTTGGGAGGATATTTCAGAGCCTAGGATATAGGCAGCTGAAGGCTTAGCCACTGATGGTAGAACAATTAAAATTGGGCACGATGAAGAGGCCAGAATTTGAGGAATTTAACTATCTTGAAGAGTTGAGGTGTTGCAGCTGATTTTAGAGACGGGGAGAGGTGAGGACAGGGAGGATGCATTTTAAGGAGAGACCGATAATGGAGAGGGAGTAGACAGGAAGGACATTTGAGCACAACTCACTGAATACTTCATTTACTCTCATGTTGGAGTTGCTGAGGTTTTGCTGATAGTCAGATGAAGAAGGAAGGGCAGAATCTGGATGCCTTACCCCCAGCAGGGCACACCTGTCCACCCACAGATAGAGTCATAGAGTCACAGAGATGTACTGCACGGAAACAGACCCTTCAGTCCAACCCATCCATGCCGACCAGATATCCCAACCCAATCTAGTCCCACCTGCCAGCACCGGGCCCATATCCCTCCAAACCCTTCCTATTCATATACCCATCCAAATGTCTTTTAAATGTTGCAATTGTACCAGCCTCTACCACTTCCTCTGGCAGCTCATTCCATACACGTACCATCCTCTGCGTGAAGAAGTTGCCCCTTAGGTCTCTTTTATACCTTTCCCCTCTTATCTTAAACCTATGCCCTCTAGTTCTGGACTCCCCGACCCCAGGGAAAAGACTTTGTCTATTTATCCTATCCATGCCCCTCATAATTTTATAAACCTCTATAAGATCACCCCTCCGATGCTCCAGGGAAAACAGCCCCAACCTATTCAGCCTCTTCCTATAGCTCAAATCCTCCAACCCTGGTAACATCCTTGTAAATCTTTTATGAGCCCTTTCAGGTTTCATAACATCCTTCTGATAGGAAGGAGACCAGAATTGCATGCAATATTCCAATAGTGGCCTAACCAATGTCCTGTACAGTCGCAACATGACCTCCCAACTCCTGTACTCAATGCTCTGAACGATAAAGGAAAACATTCCAAATGCCGCCTTCACTATCCTATCTATCTGCGACTCCACTTTCAAGGAGCAATGAACCTGCACTCCAAGGTCTCTTTGTTCAGCAACACTCCCTAGGACCTTACCATTAAGTGTATAAGTCCTGCTAAGACTTGGTTTCTCAAAATGCAGCACCTCACATTTATCTGAATTAAACTCCATCTGCCACTTCTCAGCCCATTGGCCCATCTGATCAAGACCTTGTTGTAATCGGAGGTAACCTTCTTCACTGTCCACTACACCTCCAATTTTTGTGTCATCTGAAAACTTACTTACTATTCCTCTCATGTTCACATCCAAATCATTTATATAAATGATGAAAAGTAGAGGGCCCAGCATCGATCCTTGTGGCATTCTTCTGGTCACAGGCTTCCAGTCTGAAAAACAACCCTCCACCACCACCCCCTGTCTTCTACCTTTGAG
>NC_057714.1:65904381-65920698 GCF_004010195.1 Chiloscyllium plagiosum
CACAAAGCCATGTTGACTATCCCTAATCAGTCCTTGCCTTTCCAAATACATGTACATCCTGTCCCTCAGGATTCCCTCCAACAACTTGTCCACCACCGAGGTCAGGCTCACCTGTCTATAGTTCCCTGGCTTGTCCCTACCACCCTTCTTAAACAGTGGCACCACGTTTGCCAACCTCCAGCCTTTCGGCACCTTAACTGTGACTATTGATGATACAAATATCTCAGCAAGTCCAACAATCACTTCTCTAGCTTCCCACAGAGTCCTCGGGTACACCTCATCGGGTCCTGGGGATTTATCCACCTTTATGCGTTTCAAGACATCCAGCACGTCTTCCTCTGTAATCTGGGCATTTTTCAAGATGTCACCATCTATTTCCCTTCATTCTATATCTTGCATGTCCTTTTCCACAGTAAATACTGATGCAAAATATTCATTTAGTATCTCTCCCACACAAAGGCCGCCTTGTTGATCTTTGAGAGGCCCTATTCTCTCTCTAGTTATCGTTTTGTCCTTAATGTATTTGTAAAAACCCATATGATCCTTGGCTGTGCATCTTTGTAACTACACACAGTGGGCATGGGCTAAAGCTTCAGAGGAACTAAAGAGGTTTGGACTCCAGGCATGCAATGCATACGCCCACCATCATATGGGTTTATCCTGGCACTCCGAAACCAAGCTATAGTCAAATAGCTCCACTATCTTGGAAGTTTAGAAGATTCAGAGAGTAAACACTGATGTAAAATCTGGAATGGAGCCCGAGGGCAGACTGATATCTAAATAAGTCAACTTTGTGGCAACCCCTGCATCTAAGCCAAAGCCAAACCTGGTGCTTTGCATTCCTTTGGAATAAACAAGGAGATTGACAAAAGTACTGATGTTGGGCTAGTTCACTTATTCTACCCACCTTAAAGGGCACTCCAGTTTCGCTGCAGAGCATTGACATAACATAGGAGCTAACAGTTATAAATAGTGACCCAAGTCAATTGGTATAGAGACCAGGTACTACTGACTGTCTGTAAGGATGGTAGGAATTATCGTATCTCACTGGCCAGCCATCATCTACCTCAAGCTAGATAGTTTAACTACTGCTTATACCTTAAATCTCTGCTTTACAAATTGACGTAATCCATTTTATCAGCTAAGTAACTAAAAAGAAGGATGATGCAACTGTTTGATTGGCAAGCTGGAATCCCAAGACCGTGTACATGAGACTTGTGGTGCAGTAGTAGTGTTCCTACCGATGGATCAGGAGGCCCAGTTTCAAGACCTACCTGCTCCAGAGATGTGGAATAACATCTCTGAACAGGTTGATTAGAAAAATGCATGGGACTGACTGGTCAGTAATATGCACAGACCAGTTGTGATTGACTTAATAGGCTGAACAATTAGGTAACTCCTTTACAAGAGACCAGATCTAAGAGGAATGTTAAACATTCATCTGACATGGGAAGAATTCAGAGGAGGAAATGTGAGAATAAAGTGTCAGCATTGTTGAAAGGTACACAGAAATCTGAATTGTAGAAGCTCTCACTAATAGTTCACAATGTATTCTCTCCTTCCTTCTCTCAACTCAATGATCTTCAGTTAACCTCAGGAGTATTGATGTTCTAATGGTGTACTTCAGTATAGAAGCAAAAGACTAATTCTTTGAGGATCTTGATACTGCTATTAGCAGTACTCCCAACACAGAACATCTTTATCTACTGGAAGATTTCCGCCACAAATGAGGTATGGCTTTGGAGTAATAAACACAAGCAGATGGATAATACCTGAACTTTTCTGCCACCAACAAGTTTTCTCTAACTAACATCTTTTAAAACCAATCACGTCGTAAAGTGTTCGGGAGACATCCAGGATCAGAGCAATGGCACTGGCTGGATTTGTCACGTTCAATATCTTTTTGCCTTTAAAAATGGTGCAGCACATGGAATATCTAGAGCAAGGATTTTGCCTGATTTCTTCATCAAGAACGATCGAACAATATTCGTTAGGAACTAAAATAAAAGCAAAGGACTGCAGATACTGGAGATCTATAATAAAGGGCTCCGAAAACTAATGCTTCCAAGTAAACCTGATGAAGGAGCAGCGCTCCGAAAGCTAGTGCTTCCAAATAAACTTGTTGAATTATAACCTAGTGTTGTGAGATTTTTAACTTCATGGTAGAAAAGAAGTGCTAGAAGAAGATTTATTTTGGATTCAAAATATTAAGTCTGTTTCTGTCTCCACAGATGTTGCCAGACCTGCTGAGTTTCTTCAGATCTTTGTTTTTACCCCAGTTATTAACTGCTGTCTATCTTAAAAGAAACTACTGTGTTTAGTCACAAAATTAATTCATCATAATTCACAATGCAGATTCTTCAAGGTCTGTCTTACTTGTAACTACTGATATCCATTGCTCAGCAACTTTTGAGTGTAGTACATAGTTTATTTGTTTCATGTAGACAGGAGTCATTTACATCTTGTCTACTCTCAATTTAGTACCCAAACCAATTTTACAGGCTCATTTTCTTGCTTTCTCCTTATACTTTGAGTAATTATTCAGTTAGATTTTGAATCCTATACAATATGTTGGATTGCAGAGGGTCTACCCACAAATGTGTGTTGTTTAGAGCTTTGAAGTAGATGAAGAAGCCAAGGTGAAACTCAGCTTTGTCTGGAAATTCACTCTGTCAAAGAAAAACACAAATGAAAACACAGCATTCACACCTTAAATTGACTGACCTTGTAAGATAAAAACCTTTGAAAAATGTTGCAACTTAGGTTCTGTAGTTTTTTTTCCCCTTAGTGCTGTGTTTTTGGAGTTAGCGCAGTTCTCCATTTCATCACAATATCTTTTTGTGTTATGCTACATTGAAAAATCCCAGAGCATATCTAAGCCTTTTGTGTTTTTCACTAAGGAAACAGGCATGTGTACGGACAGCAGTTCATCAGATTGTTCAGGGTCCTCTGTGTCCTTGAGCTCCTTGCATTAATAAGAGTCTGCATCAACTGTTGCCTTATCAATTCCACTGTATAGTGTACAGCATTGTCCACTTCAACATGGGTTTCCACGGTTGCCTATGTTGGAATTTCCATGCTGGCTTCCTGCAGGTGGACGATGAGAAACTCTGCATCAGCCTGGATGGTCAAACCCTGCTCTCTTTGTTTTCAGTGTCTGGCACAGTCATATCCTGGTGGATGTAGTTGTTGACTGTGGCTTCCATCGTCAGCTTTATATCGTCTTCTTTATGAACCACGCTTCGAGAAAGGTTAGGTTGTTCTCTTTCTTGTCCATGGACTTGAAATGTGAGAGCTCAGCTAAGGTTGGTGGTTGGTTTTGGGTTCTTCCTCATCCTCTAATCCACTGAGTGGAACCTGGACATTGTGCTAAAAGGCAGTAATGTTAGCTTCGCATGATTGAGATCAGCAATGTCAGGGCAGTTGTCTATAGCAATGATATTCTTTCTTTTCATCAAGACATTGACTGCTTTCTTGTTTCATTCCTCAAAAATGTTGGAGGGCATTCAGACGTTTTTTCCATCTCATACTTCATATGAGACTTTTGCTAATCAGCATAGCTTTTTGGACTTCTCTACCACAAGGTGCAGTCCATTTTTCACAGATCATAGCAGTGACAGGCTCTTTTCCACTACTATATGTTTCATCTTGTTAACACATCACTTCTTAGAGTTTAAACAGGCCGGTTTCATCTATTTTAAAAAAGTCCCTTATAAAAAAAAATGAAAGAACTGCAGATGCTAGACATCACAAACAATGATTAATCGGTGACCCGAAATGTTAACTTTGATTTCTTTCCACAGATGCTGTCAGACCTGCTGGATTTTATCAACAATTTCTGTTTTCGCCCTTTGGTGCATACTTGTTCAGGTCATGGCAAGACTACTTTGCAACTGTTTGCTGTTGTAATTGCTGCACTGTTGCTCACCATGATGATGCTGTGCCTTGCCTTGAATTAGTCCAGCAATCCATTGTTACAGGTGAACTCCTTGTAGCCCAGCCAGGGGGGGGAGGGGGGGGATGGGTTGCACCCATTCCTTGCTAGATTGGATCTGAGGTTGGTATATTCTCTGTTTAAGCTGCTTTGAGCCGCATTAGCAGAGCTGCTTCCAAATCAGAATAGACAATTTTCTCATCCTCTTCCTTGCTCAAGGGATTACCTGTTGGTCAAACTATTCCAAGATATTTGCCTTGTACTTCAGAATAGTTGACAAACTTGATGGGAGAATTCCCCACTCCCTCACAGTATCTCCTTTTTGTTTCACACTGTGGTTTTCCACTTGCCATACTTTGTCTCCAGTTTTCAGAGCTTTAGCTTTGTAACAGAAGTAGCCATACTCAGAGGGTTTTGCAAAGAGATGTTGATGTTGAATGATGACTTGCCTGTAATTTTTGCAGTGTAGTTCTACTTTAATTGGTTATATATCTTCAATTTATCTTCCAGTAGAAAGCATGTTTATTTATCTTGTGTATTCCTTGGATCATTCTGAACACCTCCTCTGCAAAATCCCCTCTTAATCTTGCCTGCTTGAGAGAATAGAGCCTCCATTATAGCCTTTGCTCGTAACACAAGGCATGAGAAGTTATTCTGATAAATTGAAATGTGCAGTTTCTAGGCTGCTTAGAAAAGTTGCAGTAAGGAGCCCAAAATACATGGAGTTCCAGGTGAAGTAGACTGATGACTTCATAGAGTCATCCTAACTTCACTATTTTCTGTGATTGATTGCTGTTGAATTAAACCACAGAATTCCATCTGCTTTCTTTAAAGCTTTTGTTTAAATTGTTAAATCATTTTAAAGGTTCTGAGAGGTCTCCACACACACATTCCATTCTCACATCATTGCACAGGGAAATTTACTCTTTGACGAATTTGATCCTAAAACTGGCCAAAGTTTCCATGTAAGACTATACCTGCCACTTACCTATCCATCCTCCTCACCTACTCACTTTCTCTTGTGGCCCAAAATGTATCAAACATCATAAAGAAAGTAGCAAATCTCTTCTGTCAAACCTGAAATTAATATCTAACCCAGCGGCTTGGAATTTGGATTCCAGAATTGTTATGCCAGAAATGTAGTGAAAAGAATGTAGCTACTATTTAAATAAATATTATTGTAATATTCTAAGTTTTTTTTATGTCACCATCTCTGACATCACAGTTTGAACATTTGGAAATTTTAGGTACGATACAAAGATATTTAAAAGTTGATCATTTGTAATTTGCTTGTTGAATGTGTAACTAGATCAGTGTCGACAGCGTGGTGCTGGAAAAGCACAGCAGGTCAGGCAATATCCAAGGAGCAGGAGAATTGACATTTCAGGTACAAGCTCTTCATCAGGAGTAAGGCTTGTGGGCAGGGGCGGGGGGGTGGGGGGTGGTGCTGTGTGATGGTCTGAATGTAATCCGGAGTCCCTGCGGGATCATTCGGTTCTGGACAGGCGCTGTAGAAGGAGATGTGGCTATGGTAGTGAGTCTGCCTCAGGATGTGGCTGAAGTAGGTTGTCCAAGGTCAACCAGTACCTATCATCACAATTTGGACCTGAACAGGACGACCAGTACCTACTCTCCGACCTATCACCATTTCCCCCTCTACATTAATCTCTTAATACATTCCCAGCTACCTTGCCCCCAGCTCCAACTCCATCCCATTTATCTGTCAGCCCCCTAGCCCACAAGCCTCATTCCTGATCAAGGACTTTTGACTAAAACATCAATTTCCCTGCTCCTCGAGTGCTGCCTGACCTGATGTGCTTTTCCAGCAACACACTTTCAACTCTGATCTTCAGCATCTGCAGTTCTTATTTTCTCCCTGTGTAACTAGATTAGGCATGTTTCTTTATATAATTGCGTATTTGTTATTTTCTGAAGTTTATTCACAACAAATCTTTGAGTTCTCAACATAAGAGAAATGTTATGAGATTTGTTACAGTTAAAACAATGCACTAAAACAAATTAAATGTGTCGATCTGCAACAATCTAGTAGAATGATTTTTGTTAGAATAGGCTGTACTTGAAATCAAAAAGTGATTGTTGCTTTCGGTGAGCAACACTTGCCAAGTTGGCTTGCAGCATTGTTCTAAATGTGTGCAGAATGATGACATAATTTGTATAATCCCTTAACTTCTTTTACTGTGAGATCAAAGGATAGTGAATAATTGAGACATTAATTTGGGAAGGGATTTACTGTGGAATCAAGCAATGAAAGTAAAGTAATTTGAGCAGGAAACAAGTTTGACTTTTTCATGATTTGGAGATGCCGGTGTTGGACTGGGGTGTACAAAGTTAAAAATCACACAACACCAGGTTATAGTCCAACAGGTTTAATTGGAAGCACACTAGCTTTCGGAGCGTTGCTCCTTCATCAGGTGATTGTGGAGGGCTCAATCTTAACACACAGAATTTACAGTAAAAATTTACAGTGTGATGTAACTGAAATTATACATTGAAAAATTGATTGTCTGTTAAGCCTTTCATCTGTTCGAATACAGTGATAGTTTCACTTCTTTCATGTGTAAATCACAAAACCATTTTTAAAAAATGTTGCATTCTCGGGTTAGATGTCAACAATGGTGATAAACTAGACAATATGTTGAAGGTGTTAGCCCCCTGTGTTCTCTGTCTATGACCTGATGTTTAGATTGATTCTAATCTAAAAAGTGAGATAACAGCGTTTTACATAAATTCATGCAGTTTTTGAGCTCAGAGTTCTACATGAATGTATGTGGTTTTTGAGCAAAGTACAATGTAACTCTGCAAGTACAAATTCACCCCACAAAATATGTGTGTGCATGTGGGTCTTTGTCTGTCTGTGTGTCTGTCTGGGTTGGGTGTTATGAGTGTGAGAAAATGTATGTGTGTGTGTGTAGTGAGTGCAGAACGTCATAAGTCTGTGAGCGGGTGCATGTGTGAGTGTGGGAGTGTGTGCGTCTGTAAGGGTGTGTGTGGGTGTCTGTGTGCGGGTCAGTGTGTATGTATGTGTGTGTGTGTGTTTGTGTAGGAGTATCTGTGTGTGTGTATAGTGCAATGGTGGTCACCTGTAATGTGACATGAACCCAAGGTCCCGGTTGAGGCCCTCCCTATGGGTACCGAACTTAGCTATCAGCCTCTGCTTGGCCACCTTTCTCTGCTGCCTGTCCCGAAGTCCACCTTGGAGGATGGTCACCTGAAGGTCTGAGGCTGAATGTCCTGGACCACTGAAGTGTTCCCCAACTGGGAGGGAACCCTTCTGTCTGTTGATTGTTGTGCGGTGCCCATTCATCCGTTGTTGTAGCCTTTGCTCGGTTTCCCCAATGTACCATTGGGGACCTGCGCACAGACACCCACACACACCCTTACAGAGACACACTCCCACACTCACACATGCACCCCCTCACAGACTTAAGACACTCTGCACTCACTACACACACACACATACATTTTCTCACACTCACAGCCCCCAACCCAGACAGACACACATATTTTATACAGAAATTCTTTTTATTATTTGAGTTAGTCATTTTTTTGTAAGAATGTTACAGAGGTAAAATCAATTAAAAAAATGGCAACTGGAAATAAGCTGGCCACTTCAAATAAGTCCCATAATCCAAACAGAATTATGAATATTTAATAATTGGCAAAGAATCAAACAATTTAATGCAATTTATTATACTGGTACTGATATCACTGTAGGGACTGATCTAGATCTTGTTGGGAGAAATGTGAAACATGCTGAGAACTTCAATTCGAAGGTCATGAAAACCGTTTTGAACTATCCACTAAAAATGGGACCAGCAGGAATTGGCAGACCTTTGTTGTGTGCAGCAGAATTTGATTTTGAATGAGTCTATCAAGCAGCTCCTGCTCAGCAATAACCTGCTTAGTGATGCCCAGTTTGGGTTCCTTCAGGGCCACTCAGCCCCTGACCTCATTACAGCCTGGCTTCAAAGATGGAGAGAAGAGCTGAATTCCAGAGGTGAACTGAGAGTGGCAGCAAAGCTGCATTCGACTGACTGTGATGTCAAGGAACCTTAGCAAAACTGAGATCAATGGGTATCATGGGGCAAACTCTTCACTGGTGGGAGTCATACCTTGATATGTTGAAAGATGGTCATGGTTGTTGGAGGTCAGTCATTTCAGCTCCAGGATATCTCTGCAGGAGTTCCTCAGGGGAGTCCTCGGCCCTACCATTTTCATCTGCCTAATCAATGACCTTCCCTCCATAAAGTCAGGAGTGGGGATGATCGCACAATATCTAGCACCATTTGTAACTCTGCAGATACTGAAACAGTCTATGTTCAAATGCGACAAGATATGGACAATATCCAGGCTTGGTATGACATGTAAGTACCGTTTGCACCACTCAAAAATCAGGCTATGACCATAACCAATAGGAGACAATCTAACCATTGGCCCTTGACATTCAATGGTATTACCATCACTGAATCACAGAGGATGTGGTGGAGGCTGGTACAATTGCAGTATTTAAGAGGCATTTGGATGGGTATATGAATAGGAAGGGTTTGGAGGGATAAAGACTGGGCGCTGGCAGGTGGGACTAGATTGGGTTGGGATATTTGGTCGGCATTGGACTGAAGGGTCTGTTTCCATGCTGTACATCTCTATGACTCTATCAACATCCTGTGATTGATCAGAAGCTCAAATGGACGCACCACATAAACAGTGGCTATAAGAGCAGGTCAGAGGGCTTGGGATACTGTGGCAAGTAACTCACCACCTGACTCCCCAAAGCCTGTACACAAGGCACAAGTCAAAAGTGTGATGAAATACTGCCCACCTGCCTGGATGAATGCAGCCGTAACAACACTCAAGAAACTTGATACCATCCTGGACAAAGAGCCTGCTTGATTGGCACTACATCCATAAGCATCCACTCCCTCCATCACTGATGCTCAGTAGCAGCAGTATGTACTATCTACAACTTGCACTGCAGAAATTCACCAAAGATCCTGAGACAGCACCCTCTAAACCCACAACCACTTCCATCTAGAAGAACATGGCAACACCACCACCTTCAAGTTCCTCTCCAAGCCACTCACCATGCTGACTTGGAAATATATCACCATTCCTTCGCTGTTGCTGGGTCAAAGTTCTGGAATTCCCTCCTTAATGTCATTGTAGGTTAACCCAAAGCAGGTGGACTACAGCAGTTCAAGAAAGCAGCTCACCATCATCTTCTCAAGGGTAACTAGGAAAGAGAAGTACATTCTGGCCAGCCAGTGATACCTACATCCCACAAATGAATAAATAAAACTGATAGATCTGAGAGCTTAACCTGTGTGACTGTTCTGACAAAACCAACCTGAATTTATAAACACAATTAGTAGTTAAACATCCATCAGTCACTTCACAGAACTGAAATCAAACAAAAATTGAAACTGAGTTACATCAGGAGATCTTAGAATAGGTAAAAAAAATTATTGCCCGAAGAGTTAGATTTTACAGAATATCTTAAAGGAGGAGAGAGGGAGAGAACTAGAGGAAATTTGAGAGCTTGGGGCTGAGGCATCCGAAGTGGAGACTGCAGTGAAGAGACAGAACCAGAGGTGTGCAAGAGGTGCAAACTGGAAAAATGCAGTGATCTTTGAGGATGTTACTAAGACAGGAAAGTGTAACATTTCGATCGTTTTGAAAACATGAGGCTTTGATAAGCTAAGAGCCAAATCAGTCAAATTAGTGGCTGAACCAACTCTGGCTGAATGGAATATGACACAAGTTAGTAAGTTTTGAATGAGGTTATATTTATGGATTTGGAAGTGCCACTGTAATTCTGTGGGGTGAATTTGTACTTGCAGAATTACATTTTATTTTGCTCAAAAACTGCATGAATCCATGTAAGATTCTGTAAATATTTTGATTAGTATCAGTCTGAACATTGGGGCACAGACAGCCTCACACAGGATACTTCACACTTTCAATGCATTATCTGAGCCAACATGGCACCTATTGTTATAGTTTACTTGAGAATGTAACTTTATTTACATATGAAAGAACTGAAACCAACATGTTCATTCTAAAAGATGAGAGAACTAATGAACAATCCAGGTCTTTTTCAATATATAATTTCTGTTACATCACACTGAAATCTTTTGCTATAAATTCTGTGTCTTATGATCTTATACTCCAAAACCACCTGATGAAGGAGCAGCGCTCCGAAAGCTAATGCTTTTTAATAAACCTGTCGGACTATAACCTGGTGTGTGTGTGATTTTTTTTAAAAAAACTATATTTATGTAGAGGACAATGTAGGAGGCTGACCAAGAGAGTATGGAATAGTCTAGTCTACAGGTGACAGAGGTCAAAGTACATGATCTTGGTGATGTAGAAGACAGCAGTAGTTAGTAGCTCAGCTAAGTGTTCAATAAGATGCTAAAGTTAAATCTTTAAAAAAGAACCTGTTCTCTGGATGTGGGTGACATTGGTTAGGCCAATGTCTATTGATCTCTTGAGAAGGTGGGCACCTCGTTGAACTGCTGCAGTTCACTGTCTTAGTTCCATTCACAATGCTGTTAACAAGATTTTGACCCAAAGGATATGACGAAATAATGCTATCTGAGTCAGGATGGTGTGTGGCTTGGAAGGGAACTTGCAGGTAGTAGTACTCCCATAGTCTTAGTCATCCTAGACCGTGATGGTTTGGTTCAGCCTCACAGCCCAGAAGAAGGGTGGATTGATGGTTAGGAAGTTGAGTTTATAGTAGGAGAGTGGCTACTGCCCCCCCAGTGTTCTATTGCTTGTCTAAAGCCTGATGTCGGACCAGCAATGTGAGAAAACTGAGGAAGCTAGGAGTGGCCAGTATTATTTTAGAACCTGACATGATTTCAGTTTCTGCTTCTCAAAGGAAGAATGTGGGATGACAAGTACGAGGACATTGAGATAAATCTTTTGGCTATTTGAGCGATAACTGGACATGGTGGGAAGAGATGTGGTCTATGATTGAATCAGTAAGAATGGAACTGGGAAATTACAGAACAAGAAAGAAAAGCCAGTGGAAGTGTCTAGTGTAGCAAACTGTGTCAAAATTTACTGACTGACTGGTAGAAAAAGATGCAAAGGTTAGTCATACATGGTGCAATTTGTGACTCTAGAGCATAGAAAAAACATTTTCTCTTCAGTGAGCTATTTTGGATCTATTGTTCATGAAAACTGACTAAGATCCAATTCTGTCATCACAACCTGATTTCTACATTTGAAAACAGTCAATTATAGTCCTCATTCAGTGTGATGCATGCCACCACTTTGGTGTTAATGGTGTGTTCCAGTTATTGGTCCCAAATAAATCCTAAATGGTGCCAAAGTCCTATAAATGCCAGAGAAAGACAATCAAATCAATACTTTGAAGTGATTACGTTCCTGAGAAATGGTAATCATACAAGTACTGGCACACATCAACTCCAGCCTCCCAGATTGCCTTCATCCACTACAATTTGCCTACCATTGCAATAGGTCCACACCAGGTGCCATTTCTCTGGCCCTACACTCACTCCTGGAATTCTGGATAACAAGGACACCTACGTCAGACTCATTTATTGACTTTAGCTTTGCCTTCAACACCACAATTCCAACAAAACTAATCATCTAGAGCTCTCCTCCATGGATGCTGTCTGACCTGCTGTAATCTCCAGCATTTGTTGTATACAGTATTGATTCCAGCATCTGAAGTAATTTGCTGCAGAACCTGGGACCCTGCTCCACCTTCTGCATCCTTGACTTCCTGACCTGCAGACCACAATCAATAGGTGACAAGAGCTTCAAGTTCTTAGGAGTAAATATGACTAGATTTAGATTAGATTCCCTACAGTGTGGAAACAGACCCTTCAGTCCAACAAGTCAACACCGACCCTCTGAAGAGTAACCCACCCAGACCCATTTCCCTCTGACTAATGCACCTAACACTATGGGCAATTTAGCATAGCCAGTTCACCTAATCTGCACATCGTTGGACTTTGGGAGGAAACCCATGCTGACACTGGGTGAGTGTGCAAACTCCACACAGACAGTCACCCGAGGCTGGAATCAAACCTGGATCTCTGGAGCTGTGAACCACCGTAACAGCCTAGTGATCCTGGTGCATCCATGTTGATGCTATCGTCAAGAAAGCACACCAGTGCCTCTAGTTCCTTAGAAGGCTAAGGAAATTTGAAATCTCCACTGTAACTTTTACCAACTTTTATAGATGCATCATAAAAGCATCCTATCCGGATGCATCACTTTGCCCAGGACTGCAAGAAATTAGAGAATGGTGAATGCAGCCTAGTCCATCATGAAAACCAGCCTTCCACCCTGATGAAGGGCTTATGCCCACAACGTCGATTCTCCTGCTCCTCGGATGCTGCCTGACCTGCTGTGCTTTTCCAGCACCACACTCTTGACTCTGATCTCTAGCATCTGCAGTCCTCACTTTCTACTAGTTGATTTCATTCATTAACTCCACATACACTTCCTGCTGCCTCGGGAAAGCAGCCAGCATAATCAAAGATTCCTCCCATCCTGGTTATACTGCCCAATGGAAGAAGATACAGAAGTTTGAAAACACTTAACAACCGATTCAAGAACCACCTGCTGTTATCAGATTTATGAACAAATCTCTCATACGTTAAAGTTGATCTTTCTCTGCACTTTCTCTGCAGCTGTAACACTATATTCTGCATTCTATTCTGTTACCCTGATGTACTTATGCAAGGTTTTACTTTTTGGATTGCATACAAAACAGTACTTCTCACTGTATCTCAGTACATGGTGACAATAATAAGTCAAACCAAATAATTGAAATTCTTTTTAGAAGCCAGACTGTCTCCCTTACTACTTATTGAACAGTTCTGGGGAGGGTGTTTAAAGGTAGAATATCAAAACTATTATCCAAATCATCACCTAATATCTAAATTTCCTTCAGAAATGGTCATGCTACTTAGGGACCTGAGGTTTTGCTTTGTTCTGAGTGGTTGGAGGCTTCACCTAAGTTTTGGACATTGAGAACTTATGGTGCTTGCCACATCTATAACATGAGTGACCTTAACCTTGTATTCTTCACTTGTGGTTGAGCGCAATATCAATGTTTTTCTTGATATTGGTTAATATATCTAATCCCTACTCCTGACCTGTACCCCTCCATCATCTCCATTCACATTTCAACACATTGAGTCAGAGACAATTGCGAGATAGCTCCTGCAATGAAAAATAGGTGTTGGAGCTAAATTGATAGAACAAGAGTGGGACATAGAGGAATGCATGATACAAAAAGTTAGACAGGAAAGAATGACAAACAATTGAAGAAATTAAGACTCTTTGCCAAGTATCTATGCGACCACGTGTTGTTATTCTTCATAAGCAGTTAAAAGACATGTTAAAACCTGCAACTTAATGCAAGTAGTTGTACAAGATTGGCAAAATGCCACCTGAAGTATGAAAATTGTTATAGCTTTTGATTTTCACCATCAAAAAGTATAAAATGGTATATTAATCACTTTACATATGACTGTTTATTGTTATTTTATTTCTTCTAACTATTTAAAGGCCAGCAAAGAGATTGTGCAAATTGTTCTAAAGTCCAGTAAACTGAATTAATCTGTTGGCTGAAGCACTTTTTGTACTGCAAATCCTTATTGAAAGCTTGGCATGATGCCTCAGTTATCAAGAGTTACTTCTTTCTCTAGCACGCAGCATAATTCATTTTGTAATCGCTTTAATTCCCGAACTGAACACATTTGAGATCATCAATTAAGTGTGTTTTTGTTTTGGGTTGTAACCAATCTATATTTTATAGTATGAGAGGGAGAAAAAGCATGTCTGTTGTTACACAGTATTATGAAAATATTATGTGCAGATCCCAGGAGAAAACTTGTGCCCAAATAAGGACATTTTAATATGTAAGCTGTGTGCAGAGAGTTGTATCCTTAAAGGATTGAAACCTTCATGAACAATTATTTGGATAATGTTATCTGTATATCTTTCTAGACTTGTGTTGTAATTATCTGAATCAGTTCTATTGTCAAATTGCTTGTGATGCATGCTCCTTATGGCTTGGGTCCTCTGAACAGCTGCTTGAGGGTTTCTCCAAAGGACTGCACTGCTTTAAATGAAACTGAGTTGCATAACACTGTTATATCTTTTACGTAATGAGCAAAATATTCCTGTTAGAAAAGGTAAGATAAGTTAAAGACGTAGTGACACTGGTCTCAGGATGAATGGCCACAGCAATGTTTGACGTTAAATTTCTGACACGTGAACTTCATTTTTAAGAAAATGAAACTCTATTGAGCTACTAAGTGGACTGTTTGCTTATTAGTATAATGATGAAGATAGCTACATAGGAACAGGATTCGGCAATTCAGCCTGTTCTGCCATTTAATATGATCATGGCTGATTGTACATTTCAATGTCTTTTAGTCACACTTTCTCCTTAACTCTGTAGGCCTTCAAAAATCTATCAACCTTGACATTAAACATAGTCAAAAGATTATTGTTGGGGTAGAGAATTCCAAAGATTCACGAGCCCCTGATCAAAAGAGTTTCTCCTCATCTGTTCTAAATGGTGTTCCATTTATTTTTAGATTGTACCCCTATGGTTTTAAACTTTCTGTTCAAGGAGAAACATCCTCCCTGCACCTACCCTATCTAACCCTTTAACTATATTTTAGGTTTTAATTAGATCACTACTCATTCTTCAAAACTTTAAAGAATAGAGACCCAGTTTGCCTAATCACTCTTTATAGGGCAGTCCTATCATTCCAGGAGCAAGTCTAGTTAACCTTTGTTGCACTGTGTCTAAAATAATGCTATCCTTTGAGGTAAGGAAATTAAAACAGCGCACAGTAGCCCAGATACAGTCTGACCAAATTCCAATAGAAACTAAATGTAAACGCATTATGCAAATTGATGTCCTTAAACACTTTGGCATGGGTTACCCAAGTGTGCAATAAGATTGGTAAGAAGAGGAGTGAAAGGAAATATATGCTGAATGGTGTTTTTCAGAATAATATGAAGAAATAGATAAATTAGCTCAATTAATTGTTAGAAAGAACTTGATATATATGCAAACATAATATATATATACCTCATTTCTCATAACCTCAGGACATCCGAAAGTACTGCACAGCCCAACATGTTGAAATGCAAGAAATGATGTGATTGAGAGATAAACATTAGGAGAGGGTCTTATGGCAGCTGGGAGAGATGGACATTTAGGTTTCTCAGGGAGATCTTGCCAATTTTACTAGACAATTGGTGTCTAAAATCAAAGTTAGGTTAGTATTGAGAGATAATATGTATTTGAGGACCATGCCACCTTTGTTGAAATAAAAGACAGTAACTGGGATTTGGGAATGTCGTAGAGTCATAGAGATGTACAGCATGGAAACAGACCCTTCAGTTCAACCCGTCCATGCCGACCAGATATCCCAACCCAATCTACTCCCACCTGCCAGCTCCCGGTCCATATCCCTCCAAACCCTTCCTATTCATATACACATCCAAATACCTATTAAATGTTGCAATTGTACCAGCCTCCACCATTTCCTCTGGCAGCTCATTCCATACATGTACCACCCTCTGCTTGTAACAGTTGCCCCTTAGATCTCTTTTATATCTTGCCCCTCTCACCCTAAACCTATGCCCTGTGGTTCTGGACTCCCCCACCCCAGGGAAAAGACTTTGCCTATTTATCCTATCCATGCCCCTCATAATTTTGTAAACCTCTATAAGATCACCCCTCAGCCTCCGATGCTCCAGGGAAAACAGCCCCAGCCTGTTCAGCCTCTCCCTGTAGCTCAAATCCTCCAACATCCTGGCAACATCCTTGTAAATCTTTTCTGAACACTTTCAAGTTTCACAACATCTTTCCAAGAGGAAGGAGACCAGAATTGCACCCAATATTCCAACAGTGGCCTAACCAATGTCCTGAAAGGCTGCAACATGACCTCCCAACTCCTGGACTCAATACTCTGACCAATAAAGGAAAGCATACCAAAAGCCTTCTTCACTATCCTATCTAACTGTGACTCCACTTTCAAGGAGCTATGAACCTGCACTCCAAGATCTCTTTGTTCAGCAACACTTCCTAGGACCTTACCATTAAGTGTATAAGTCCTGCTAGGATTTGCTTTCCCAAAATGCAGCACCTCGCATTTATCTGAATTAAACTCCATCTGCCACTTCTCAGCCCATTGGCCCATCTGATCAAGATCCTGTTGTAATCTGAGATAACCCCCTTCGCTGTCCACTACACCTCCAATTTTGGCGTCATCTGCAAACTTACTAACTGTACCTCTTATGCTCACATCCAAATCATTTATGTAAATGACAAAAAGTAGAGGACCCAGCAC
>NC_057714.1:65923152-65927560 GCF_004010195.1 Chiloscyllium plagiosum
CATGCATTAATTTGCTCTATCCTCCTATTCCTGCCCTCACTAGTTCGTAGCACTGGGAGTAATCCAGATATTACTACCCTTGAGGACCTCCTTTTTAAAATTCTACCTAACTCTCTGTAATCTCCCTTCAGAGTCTCAATCTTTTCCCTTCCAATGTCGTTGGTTCCAATGTGGACAATGACCTCCTGCTGGCCCCTCTCCCCCGTGAGAACATTCTGCACCCTCTCTGAGACATCCTTGATTCTGGCACCAGGGAAACAACACACCATTCTGCTTTTTCTCTGCTGGCCACAGAAATGTCTGTCTGTACCTCTGGCTACAGAATTCCCTAACACACTTGATCTCTTGGAAGCCAACGTATCCCTCGTTGCATTAGAGCCAGTCTCAATAGCAGAAACCTGGCTGTTTGTGCTACGTTCCCCTGAGAATCCATCACCCCCTACATTTTCCAAAACAGCATATCTGTTTGAAATGGGTATATCCACAAAAGACTTCTGCTCGAGCTGCCTACCTCTCTTACCCTTCCTGGAGTTAACCCATCTATGTGACTGTATCTGAGACTTTCCCCCCTTTCTATAACTGCCATCCATCACATACTGTAGCTGTTGCAAATTCCTCATCGCTTCTATATGTCTCTCCAACCAATCCATTCGATCTGATAAGATTCGCATCCAACAGCATTTATGGCAGATATAATCCGCAGTAGCCCTTAAACTCTCTTTAACTCCCACATCTGACAAGAAGTACATATCATTGCAAAGGCCATTTTTGCTCCTTCACAATCTACAGACCCAAAAAATAACACCGTCTTATTCCTCTACAAACACTGCCCAGGTTAAATTAATAGCTATGGCTTATATTTTAAGTTTAATCAAGAGACTTATCTCCAAAAACATATAAGCAAGAAAGAATCCACTGTACCCGCTACTGCAGCCTTTCTATTGTACAGACTTAAAACAACAATTAACTTATCTGATTCTGTGCTGTGAACTTCGCACAACAGTTCCTCCAAGATTAGTGTGAATTTCACTGTTTGTTAATTTTCCCAGATGCACTCCAATGTCCAGCGATACACGGATTCAAACAGCAAAGACGGTAATTGTGCAGGTTTTATCTATCTCTCTCTCTCTCTCTCTCTCTCCTGCACTGTCCTCACCATGTGCTTCCTTTGTCTGCCCTTCTCCCTTTTAAATTGCTGTTGTTTTGACTTTTTTTTTCCAAAGTTCCAAAACAATGCAACAGCATATAAAACAGTAATTGCTGCTCCTGGAATTCGAGGAAATCACCTCCAACACCTAAAATACCTCAAAAAAAGGAGCAGCTCTTACAGCCAGAAATTTTTCCTGTCCTCCATCTTGGATTACCCAGAATGTGTTTGGAGCAGGGTGTTAGGTTCTCCATTTTGTTACTTTTGACATCTAACCTTGGAGATTTTAAAATAAGTCATTCTCAGAATTTTGACATCACTGCCAAGAATTGAATTTGTCACCCATTCTTAGGTTTTCGAAGATGTGACCAAGGGTAGATGAGGACACTGCATTTGATGTAGTCTACTTGGATCACAGTAAAGCTTATGATAATGTCCCATATAGGAGACTGGCAGCAAAGAAAAGAGCAGATGGGATCGAAGGAAAATATTTAATTAGATCCAGAATTGGTAGAGTGTAATGGGCGAGATTTGTTGTGACTGGGACTTGAAATCTGTAGGACCCTGCTGTTTGTGCTATATGTAGATAATTTAGACTTGAGTGTAGGAGGGTTGATCAGTAAGTCGGGGAACATATGAAAATTAGTACAGCGGTAAATAGTGAGGAGGGTAGCCTTAGATTATGGGAGAATATAGATGGCTGGTCAGATGGGTTGATGAGTTGCAAATGGAAGTCAATCCCAATAGAGTCAAGAAGATGCACTTGGGCAGACCAAACAAGGCAAGGGAATACATAATGAATGATTGGACCCTGAGAAACGTTGAGGATCAGAGGGACCTTGGTGTGCATGTCCACAGTTCCCTTAAGGGGATGGACAGATAAATTGGTTATCTTAGCATATGGGATAATTGCCATTATTAGCTGAGGGATAGAGTTGAAGAATAGTGAAGTTATGCTGGGAATATATAAAACATTGGTTACGCCACAGCTAGAGTATTGTGTGTAGCTCTGAAATCCGCGTTATGCATAGGATGTGATTGCACCAAAGGGGGTACGGAGGTTTTGTCTAGGCTGGAGAGTTTTAGTTATGTTGGAAAGGCTGAGGTTGTATTCCTTGGAACAGAGGGAAATTGAGTGGGGACATGTTTGAGCTATATAAATTTATGAAGTGCATTGATGGTGTAGATGGAAAGGGACTTTGTCCTTGGTGAAGGGATCAATAATTGGGGCCATAGATTTAAGGTAAAGGGCTGGGGGTTTTGGAGAGAATGTCAGGAAAATCTACCTTTTTTTGTTCAGAGGGTGATGGGAAGCTGGAACATGCTGCCTGTAGGGGCGGAGTATCTTAAATGTACATTGGGACCTTGATCAGATGAGCCAATGGACCAAGCAGTGGGTGATGGAGTTCAGTTTAGATAAATGTGAGGTGTTGCATTTTGGTGAGGCAAATCAGGGCAGGACTTGCACAGTTAATGGTAGAGCTCTGGGGAGTGTTGCCGAACAAAGACACCTAGTGGTACAGGTCCATAATTCCCTTAAAGTGGAGTCACAGGTAGACAGCGCGGCAAAGAAGGTGTTAGGTATAAAATTAATTCAGCTAAAATTTACTCATTGCTGTTTAACTTAGGATGACATGGTTTTTGGAGGTATTGAGCGCAAAATGGCTACAACTCTATCCCCCTTTATTACAGGAGTAATGTTCAATAAAATAAGAATAGTTTTAAATAAAGTACTTAATAAAAATGAACAAAATCAAAATAGTACATAACTATAAAGAATGTAGATTTTTAAACTGATTTGGCAATTCTTCCTGTACCATCAAATCAGTAAAAGCCTAAACCTAACTTTTGAAATAATGTATTGTATTGTTTCCCACTAATATTAGGTACTAAAATAACTAATGTACTATATGCAGTTTCCATAGAAAAAGTTAATTAAACTTAGGAGAATAAATGTTCCTCCTTTGTCTTATGTCTGAAAAGAATTGCTGAAATACATATTTACATTAACCAGGTAATATGAAGAATCTGTAACTTTATTTTTATATATAAATGTGTTGACATTTATTACAATCTTGAAAATCTTAGGAAGAGTTAGTTGACTTTTCCAAATCTGCAGTTTAAATACTCCATGATATTAAAGCATTTGTACGCTTGCCAAATGCATGAATAGGTTGCAGGACCAAAGGAGAGGGCATCCCTGATATTTTTGTGTGTTCTGTTTGCTTTGTTACTGTGGTGTTTCAGCTGTCAGTTCAAATTTTGGCCTGTCGGGTTGTGAGGACAACATCTCATTAAAGAAATTGCTTGAAGTAATTTTGTGTTAGAGTTTTGATAAACTGAGATTCTGAGACAGAGCAAAGCCTATCCTTTGGATGTACTGCTTTCCTCACACCATTTCTATACCACAGGCACATCTTGTTGATTGTTATTTTCCAGAGCTGGAGGTGAAGTTGACAAAAAAACGTGCGTCCTTCAGTTTTGCTGAACTATATCTGTCCCTTCGTTGCAGTTAGTATAGTGCAGAAAGCTTAAGTGACTCCTGTGATTTGCCTCCCACACATGTGGCACTACCTCCAATCCTTTTTGACAAAATAATTTCTGGTTAGTTTTTTTTGTGGCTGATTGAGTGCTGCAATCCACTTAGAAGAAAAATCTAGACTCCTGCATTGTGCACAACTTTTCAATATTGCTCATAGTTATTCTAACATTGAACATTTTGGTAGGGAATGGAGGAATACGGACCACATAGAAGCAAAAGATTTTATGTTTAGAAAAGTCTTGTGTCGGTGAAGGCTTGGTGAGCTGAAGGGCCTGTTCCTTTGTTTTAGGTCTGCATATATATACATATATATATATCTTTGTAAATATATTCAATTATTAGATTAATTAATTGGTCTTTTGTAAGTTTAATTGCTTTTATTCCAATCATAATTTTACTTGCAATAATTAAAATATCCAATATAAAAATATCATGCAGAGTGTAATTTGGTATTGTTTCTGTATTGCATCCAAATATTCATCCTGGTATCTGTGATATAGTCCTAAGCTTCTGATCGTGTAGTGAAATAGGTTGAACTGGCTTTGTATTTTTGCCTTTTATTACTGTTGCTGTTAATTTATTGGCAGTAAAACAAGTTAATTGTGTTATGTTACCATTAACTTGATTAATAAGCAGCTAAATAGTTGCAGCGGCTCATTTATTTTCAGTAATTGAAAGCTCTATTGACTATGGAAACTGATCTTTAAATGGAAAGATCC
>NC_057714.1:65928060-65940617 GCF_004010195.1 Chiloscyllium plagiosum
CTCTGGGGGGGGGGGAGCGGGAGTGTGAGGATAAGGGGATACTGGCACTAGCAGATGTTAAACCTCATAAACAGAGGTGTTGTTGTGTCATTGTGCATATCAGGTAATGAGGAGATATAGTATTGTGACTGAGGCATAAGTATTTACAAGTTTCCAGTCAGTACATGACAAGAATCAACCTAATAAACCAGTGTTCATTGTAATACATCATTGTAATGACGATGATCGAGTGCGATCAGAATAAAGCAAATTAATAGCAAAAATATTGTCACTGAAAATCTGGAACAAAAATCAGAAAACACAGGGAACACAGCAGCTTGGTCAGCATCTTTGGAGAGAACAAACCATTAGTTTTTCAGGTGTAGATCATCTGTCATAATTCCAAGGTATTTCAGATGAACCATGTCTAAAAAACAAAAAAAAGGGAAAGAGAGGAAGTGGAATGGACAAAACACTAGTGAATGTGCACACATGCTTTGGAAATTCTGATGAACAGTGTCAATTCTCATTTCAGATGACATAGTTTCTTCTTTGGTATTCCCTTGGGATCAATTCCCTTGCATCCACTCTTGTTTGAGGAATTCTGTGCAGGCTAGTAAGTTCAATATTTGCAGATTGAACCTTCTCTAGTTTGGTCAAACTACAGGCATGGACTCATGCATTGGTAGGAATTTTGCCACTTCCATGGAGGCTTTGAGGACATAATTAAGGCATTTACACTGTCCACCTGAAAATATCTTCGCTGGATTCCATGTTGTTATGAATAAGAACAAATCCCCTCAAAACATTTTAAGGTAGTCTCAACCCTAACTTTTTCTTATTTTGAAGGAAATTATAAAGTATCTCAGATGCAATTCGACTGGTCAAACTGCATGATGTTAGACAAAACACAATTTACTTAAACATTGTAGTTAAAATACAACCAAAGAAAGAGGAATTTAGAATAAATTAACTCTTTGAAAACTTAACAAAATAATAGATACAGTAACTATTACTAATTACCATTCCAACGTGGTAACATCCCATATACACACCCTTTGGCAAAAAAAAAGGAAAATTCAGATGCAGATTCTGACATGCAGTTCTCCAATCTAGGAGGAAAATGACATCAAGAGAAAATTTAGGGAGAGTAGCAGCCAAGATACATTCACTGAAGCTTCTAAATCTTTTGAGACCCTAATAGCTCCGGCTTAAAGCTAAACCTAAAAGCTTTTTAAAAACATCTAGAAAGCTTGGTCTGTGAGAGCTGGCCACACCCAGGCTGCTTCTGTTGTTTCAAATTTCAAAAAAGTACCAAGGCCTCAAGTTTTACTTTCTTAGAGACAGCTCTACACCTCTGCCTTATAACCTGTCTTCAATAACAAAAACAGGATAAAATAACCTCTTAAAATGACAGCATCGTCACAATGTGGTATCAAGTATAAAAATAATTTATCTGCCAGGAGGATCCACTTTCGTAATTTGTGCCTCAGTGCAGGTATGTTGACTTTGGATCAGATGCTGCTGTTAAACTACCTTTCTTACCACTGAATCTTGTAAGGACACAGCTAGTGATAATTCTCCAATGCATTGGGGTGCTTGTTGTAGGTTATTAAAACCTCTAAAGCACACAGGAGTGTATGATCAGTGCTGCTGAATGTACCTGAGTCTCAGTATTTGAGATCCAGGCCCTCAATTACTCTCCTCCTTCGTTAGAATCAGAGTTATGGAGATGACTTGGAGGTGCCAGTGTTGGACTGGGGTGGACAAAGTTTAAAAATCACGCAACACCAGGTTATAGTCCAACAGGTTTATGTGGAAGCACTAGCTTTTGGAGAGACACACCTTCATCAGGTGGTTGAAGGCGCAGTGCTCTGAAAGCTAGTGGTTCCAGTTATAGAGATGTACTGCATGGAAACAAACCCTTCAGTCCAACTCATCCATGCCGACCAGATATCCTAATTAAACCTAGTCCCATTTGCCAACATTTGGCTCATATCCCTCTAAGCCCTTCCTTTTCTTAATACCCATCCAGAT
Organism: Chiloscyllium plagiosum; assembly: GCF_004010195.1. Classification (NCBI taxonomy): domain Eukaryota; kingdom Metazoa; phylum Chordata; class Chondrichthyes; order Orectolobiformes; family Hemiscylliidae; genus Chiloscyllium; species Chiloscyllium plagiosum. The sequence goes on from NC_057714.1 coordinate 65,930,077, forward strand.
TCCTTTTAAATATTTTAATTGTACCAGCCACCACGACCACTTCCACTGGCAGCTATTCCATAGACTACTGCCCTCTGTGGAAAATGTTGCCCCTTTTAAATGTTTCCCCTCTCACTTTAAACCTATGCTGTCTAGTTTTGGACTCCCTCACCCTAGGGAAAAGACCTTATCTATTTATCCTATCCATGCCCCACAGATTTTATAAACTTCCATAAGGTCACCCCTCCAACTCTGCTCCATGGAAAACAGGCCTAGCCTATTCAGCCTCTTCCTGTAGCTCAAACCCTCCAATCCTGGTGACATCCTTGTAAATCTTTTTTGAATTCTTTCAAGTTTCACAACATCCTTCCTATAGAAGGAAGACCAGAACTGAACGCAGTTTGCCAAAAGTGGCCTAACCAATGTCCCGTACAGCTGCAACATGACCTCCCAGCTCCTTTACTCAATGCACTGACCAATTAAGGCAAGCATAACAAATGCCTGCTTATTACCCACTTTCAAGGAACTGTGAACTTGCACTCCAAGATCTCAGCAACACGCCCCAGGACCTTACCATTAAGTGTATAAGAACTTCCCTGATTTCCCTTTCCAAATTGCAGCACCTCACATTTATCTAAATTAAACTTCATCTGCTACTCCTCAGCCCATAGGCCTATTTGATCAAGATCCTGTTGTACTCTGAAGTAATCACCTTCGTTGTCCACTACACCTCCAATTTTTGGTGTCATCTGCAAAACTTTTATTAACTTAGATAAGTTACTGCTTATTGTGGCTGCCATTATAACTGGGAAGATGACAGTGTAGACAACTTTGGGTATAAGGAAGGGGGCTGGCGTTAGAAGAATCAAAGCAATAAATCTAATCAGACTAGAAAACCACTTCAATATATTGCCAAAAGAGATGTGGGAGATGAATTCTTTGCATAGCAACATTAGGGTCCCAACCTAAGAGCTAATGTCCAGCCTCTGGAGAATTGTAGAGTTATTGACTTTCTTTCTGTGTATAGAATGAGCTGCCAGAGGGAGTGGTGGAGGCTGGTTCAATTACAACATTTAAAAGACATCTGAATGGGTATATGAAAAGAAGGGTTTAGAGGGATAGGGACCAAGTGCTAGCAAATGGGACTAGATTAGGTTAGGATATCTGGTCAGTAAGGACGAGTTGGACTGAAGGGTCTGTTTCCATACTGTACATCACTCTGACTCTATGACTTTACACAAAGGCATTTGTTGACAGTGATGAATTTTGTTCTCTGTCATTTTCTGTCAAGTGGGAACTCCCATGATATGGAAAATGATCGGTGTTTTTCAGGATCACACTGAAGAGGATGTTGATTTTCTGAGCATTTGATGAAAGACTCATTTTTTCACATGCTTTGTCAGCCCCTTCTCCAATGACCCGGAGTTCAGGTTCTAAGTGAGTACGCTCAAATGACATAATTAGCACATTGGAGCTCAGTGTTTGACATTGGAATGATTTTGATTTGGATTAACGGAGTAATGTTTCCTGTCTGTTCAGCAAATGACCTCCGTGCCTGTGAGTAATATGATAGAAGTGAGGTGCAACACTGCCATGCAGAAGATGAAGAGGAGGGTTGGCATGATGACAGATTGGTTTCACTCCATTCTTCACTAAGACAGGATCTGTAGTTCTTCCATCCATGAAGAATCATTTATTACATGTTACCTTGGAATTGATGAAGGAGGGAGAAACAAATGTCTGAGGGCAAACAGATTTGGGCAGGATACTCAATAAGCCATCCCAATTGAAGGCTTTTTTGAGGACAAAAAAGGCTATGTAAAGTAATTTTGCATCTTTTCTTGGATTTACAGCATAGTGAAGATAATTCTGGATGTAGGTTTGCTTGCTGAGCTGGAAGATTCATTTTCAGACCATACTAGATAATATCTTCAGTGACCCTCTGGATGAAGCGCTGATGATGATTCCTGCTTTCTATTTTAATGTTTGGGTTTCTTCGATTTAGTGATGTCATTTCCTGTGGTGATATCATTTCCGGTTCTTTTTCTCAGGGGGTGGTAAATCGCGTCCAAGTCAGTGTGTTTGTTGAGAGAGTTCTGGTTGGAATGCCATGCTTCTAGGAATTCTTGTGTGTGCCTCTGTTTGACTTGTCTTAGGTTGGGTGTGTTGTCCCAGTCGAAGTGGAGTCCTTCCTCATCTGTAAGGATACTAGTGACAGAGGGTCGTGTGATTTTGTGGTTAGCTGATGTTCATGTATCCTGGTGGCTAGTTTTCTGCCTGTTTGTCCAATGTAGTATTTGTTACAGTCCTTGCATGGTATTTTGTAAATGACATTAGTTTTCTTTGTTGTCTGTATAGGGTCTTTCAAGTTCATTAGCTGCTGTCTTAGTGTGTTGGTGGGTTTATGGGCTACCATGATGCCAAGGGGTCTGAGTAGTCTGGCAGTCATTTCTGAGATGTCTTTGATTTAGGGGAGAGTGGTTAGGGTTTCTGAATGTGTTTTGTCTGCTTGTTAGGGTTTGTTGCTGAGAAATGTGCAGTCTGTGTTCATTGGGTACCCATTCTTTTTGCGTACACTGTATAGTGAAGATAACGTCTACTGCCCCTCTTAGTGGCTGAAAACCACACTGTTATCTGTGAGCGGCTGTTTGGTCACTTGAGGAGCTTTGCAATGCTCTTTGCTGTGGCAGACAACAGGGAGGCTTCTTTGTAGTGACTGCAGTCAGACTTGTTTCTTTCTTGAAGGTAGTGATGGCCAGATTTCTCCAAAATCTCCTGTTATGTAATTCTCTATTGATGTATTGGATGTGGGTGTCAACAACTGGGCCAGCATTTATTGCCTGTCAGATTACTGTTTTCCATCAGATTATTGTTTTTCCATGCATTCTCACTCACCTTGGGCTTTTGGACTGTGTATGTTGGCAGGTTGCTGATGATTTTGGAACCTGGATATATGAAGCTATCTGTAATCTCAACGTCACAATCTCAAATACAAATTGATAGTTCATAGGTCCTGGAATTTGTCATCTCCATCTGCATACAATTAATGATCTCTTTCTCTACTTAGGCCAGGTTCAGTGTATGAGTAATGCTGTATACCTAAAGACTTCCGAATGCTGAACTGGCCAGTACTGGATGTTCTTACCTCTGGTGCATAGAAGGTGAGATGATGGATCCTGACACGCATAACCAGGAATCATTTACCAACGGCAGTGATCACTGAAGACTGACTGTCTCTGTCTCTGCAATGGCCTTGGACAGCAAAAACAAACACAAAGCTCAGCTGGCTAAGAAAGCACAGATAATAGCCACCCCACTGAAGCCCACACCACCTCAGCCCACTATCTTCATGTGCAGAAAATGTGAAGGAGACTACCATGCCAAATTGGGGCTTCTGTTTAGCATAGTTTTTGCCTTGGTGATCAACTCCATAATTTTACATGACAGCGATGTCAGGGATGGAAAAACAGTAATCTTATATTCAAACTATATAAAACACTGGGCGGTTTTGTATAATACTATCAGTTATAGTCACTACAATGCGTTTATTGCCTATCAGATTATTGTTTTCCATGAAGGATGTGATTATATTAGGGAGCATAGAGGAGAGCTTTACGAGGATGCTGCTAGGAATAGAAAATTTTAGCGATATGGAGTGATTAGATAGGCTGGAAATGTATCCTTTGAAATGAACAACATTAAGGGACGAATTAATTGAGGCAGTGAATAAGGGGGACCTATTCCTTTTAGCAGCAAAATCACTCATCACAGGGCATTGATTTTAAGTATTTGGTAGAAGGATTAGTAAAGGGGAGTGAGGAAGTGTATGGAACTGACTGTCTGAAAGGATGATAGAGGTGGACACCCTGTCACGTTTATAGAGTACTCTGATATGCACTTGAAGTGCTTTAATCTAGCAGGTTATGGACAAGGAGCTGGAGAATGGAATTAGTCTTGATAACTCCCTTTCAGCCGAATCAGTCACACTGAGCTCAATGGATTCCTTCTGTGCCTTCCTTTTTATATGTTTCTCTGCATAGTAGTGAAAATTGAAAGACCAGCTGGATTTATAATATTAAGTCCTTAGATTCAATCATTCAGACTACTCTTTCTAATATAATTTCCTTTTTGCCTCACACCATAATCCATCTAATTTAATCATTTCTACCTTCAAGCCAATCACTTCCCATTCCTTTTGTTCACAACCCTCCCTTCTCTTTGCCTGCCTTTGTACTTGCTTAAGTCCTGTTCCATCTACAGCATCTTCTAATACTCATGGAAAAAAATGTCAAGTATTTTTCTGTCCACATTATGCCTGTCTTGCTAAATATTTCCTGCATGTTCTGTCCTTATCATGTTACAATGACTAATTATTTTTTTAAAAATCCCAGCTGTCAACAGAAAGAGCACGAGAAATACTCATATAAATACATATATAAGCAATGAATTAGGAACAGGAGCATTCAATTCCTGGAGTAAGCTCTATCATTTGATAAGGCCAAGGTTTATGTAATTTGGTCTCATCTCCACCTTGTCGCCTCCCTCCCTAAATCCTTGAGTTCTTGATTGATAATTGAGCCTCAGTAATTCGGCCTTAAAAAAATACTCAATAACCCTGCCTCCAAGACTCTGAAAAAGCAAGTTCCAAGGACTCCCAGCCCTCTCTATTTTAAACTCAGTCCTAGTTCTGGTAACTGCTACAAGGTGAAACATTCTTTCAGCATTCACCATGCCAATTCCCCTCTATCTTATATGCTTCAATAAGATTCTTCTGAACTGTAGCGAAACAGGCCCATCCTGTCCAAACTTCTTTCATCTCAGAAATCAGTTGACTGAAGTGCTTCCAATTCAATTATCTTCTTTCTTAAATAAAGAGACCATGGCTTCACGCTGTATTCTGAATGTGGTCTTGTCAATATTTTGCACAACTGCAGCAAAATGTCATTTTATTAAAAAAAAACCTTTACTGTAGCTAATAAGCTAAAATAAAACAAATGCCACCAAACAAAGGAAAGGCACCTTCACGTGGATCAACTTTTTGAGCCCCTTTTTCCCCACATGAAGCAATTGTATGCAGTTACAATGTTATGTGTCAAGGTTGCTGCCTGATGCTGTTGTGCTCTTCCAGCACCACTGACCCAGATCTCTGGCTAGAGCCAACATTTGCCCAGAGGGCAATTAAGAGTCAAACACATTGCTGTGGGTCTAGAGTCACTTGTAGGCCAGACACTGAGAATGGCATTAGTGAACCAGGTGGTTTTCCCTGATAATGGATTCATAGTCATCTTTAGACTCTTAACTGAATTAAAATTTCACCATCTGTCATGGTGAGATTCGAACCCAGGTCCCTTTTTCTGGGTCTCTGGATTAACATTCCAGCAACAATACAACTTGGCCATTGCCTCCCCCATTTTAAATGTTGTAATTGTACTCTCCTTTACCATCATTTCTGGCAGCTTGTTCCAGATACGCATCCCCTCTGTGTGAAAAAGATGCTCTTTCCAGTCTTTCCCCTCTTACTTTAAACCTATGCCATCTAGTTTTCGATTCTCCGACCCTGTAGAAAAGACCTTGGTTGTTCACCTTATCTATGCCCCTCATAATTTTAGAAACCATGATAAGATCACCCTTCAGCCTTTTACATTCCAAAGAAAAAAGCCCCATCCTATCCAACCTGTCATAACTCAAAACTCTCCAGTCCCGGTAAAACCTCGCAAATTATTTTTGCATCCTTTCCAGTTAAATAACATTCCTTCCTGTAGCAGGGTGGCCAGAATTGAACATAGTACTCCAAATATGGCCTTATCAATATCTTGCACAGCTGTAATATGATGTCCCAACTCTTGTATCAGTGCAGTGACTGATGAAGGCAATCGTGCCAAACGCTTTCTTCACCATCATATCTATCTGTGATGCCACTTTCAAGGAATGATGTACCTGCACCCCTAGCTCTCTCTTTTCAACAACACTCCCCGGGGCCCTACCATTAACTGTGTAAGTCCTGCCTTCATTTGACTTACCAAAATGCAACACTTCTCATTTATCTAAATTAAACTCCACCCACTGGCATACGGGTCCAGTTGATCAAAATGGTGTTGTACTCTTTTAGATAACCATCTTCACTGTCCATTATACCACCAATTTTGGTGTCATCCCCAAACTTACTAACCATGCCTCCTATAATCTCATCCAAATTGTTATTATAAATGATGAATAATAATGGATCCAGCACCAATCCTTGTGGCACACCGCTAGTCACAGGCCTCCAGTCTGAACAAAAGTCCCCTACCAACATACTCTGTCTGCTACTGTCAAGCCAATTTTTGTATCTAGTTGACTAGCTCTGCTTGGATCCAATGTGATCTAACCGTTGTAACCAGACTATTATGTGGAATCTTGTCAAAGGCCTTGCTAAAGTCAATGTGGAAAATATCTACCATGCTGCCTTCATCTATCATCTTGGTCATCTCTTCAAAAAACTCAATCAAGTTTGTGAGACATGATTTCCCATGCACAAAGCCATGCAGATTATCCCTAATCCGTTCTTGCCTTTCCAAATGCATGTAGCTCCTGTCTCTCAGAATCCCCTCCAACAATGTACCCACCACTGCTGTCAGGCTCTGTATTCCCTCGCTTTTCCTTGCAGCCTTTCTTAAACACTGGCAGAGTGTTAGCCATCTTCCAGCATCTCACCTGTGGCTATCGATGATACAATTATCTCTGCTTGGGGACCTGCAATACATCCCTAATTTCCAAAATTGTTTCATTGAGTATTCTAAAATGGATTTCTACCAGATAGGCCCACCTTGGTGATTTCTGATTCCTTCAGTTACCAAAAGGCCCATTTTCCCCTTCTCTTTGATCAAAGAAGCAGCTCTTACCAGCATCATTTTTAGTTGCTCACACACAATGTCTTTTCCAGCTGTTTCTGTCTTTTTGTCTCTTTTCATGTCTCTGTATTCAAAAAGCAGCTGTCTCTTTTTTTTGTTAGGGCTTGAAAGCTCCCATTAGATTTTCAATAAATGTGATTAGAACTTCAAAGGGACTTCATTGGATGTAAAGCACTTTGGGATGTGAAAGGTGCTATATAAATGTCATTCTTTTTTTCATGCTTTATTTCTTGATTTCCTGCTAGTTGTTGTTTTCGTGCAGATTCCTATGTTAAATGGGAGACAATAGAGCCAGATCTGCTTTTTTTGTTGCAATCAAGTATTTCTTTATTTGCCAGTGAAATAACCATAAGATTCAGAAAGTCTTTTACAGTTACACATGTCCCTGCAGTGTCTCAAATCATGCTATTTAGTATTCAGTTATCCTCACCAGTGCCTATCCTTGCACTATCATTCAAGAGAGGTGTTTCTCTTCAGAAACTAATCTTTTGAGTACTGCTGAAATTCACACACAATAAATTAGTTTGAGTTTTGCATTCATTTTGCCTCATTACTCAGGGTAACATGACCCTTCAAACCACTGGGGCACCAGTAATAATAAATGTTTTGCCTCATGCCTTTCAGCTTTTAATCAGATTTCTCAGGCAAGTATTTAGACAGTTTGCAAGATGAGCAAAGGATCTTAAAGTTTAATTTCTTGAACATTTCTTTTTTTCCTTTGGTTGTAGATCACAACACTTATAAACCATAAAGAGAAACCAAAGAAATCTGAGAAAACACTACGAGCAATTCAACGGGTAGGGCAAGCAGTAAGCCTGGCTGTTGGAAGGTTTGTCACTGTTGGTGAAGCCATAGCTAATGAAAATGAAGAATTAAAAGAAGAAATGTATTTTGCTTGCCAGGAGGCACGAAGAGCAGGTAGGTTGTCTTCTAAAGCATTACAAATGATTTTGGGCTGAAAAATTAATGATGTGTGAACCTTAGTTGCCACTATTAATGTGCAAATTGATTGGTAACTTGCAGCAGGGAAGAAACATGCTGTTAGTTTCCCAAGCTGTGCACCTCCATGATATTCATGCAGTCATTTCATATTCCACACTAATTGCCAAGTTACTTTACCACAAATAGTCATATTCTGTAATTAGTAACATAAATATTCTTTTGATATTAATGACTGTGAATTAACTTCTTTGGCCTGAAAAAGCGAGGTTCTCTTTCTGTCAGATTGGGAACCGTTGTTGGAGATTTGAAAGCTAATTATTTTCTTTTCTACATTCTTTCTCTCTCCTATTCAATCTTTGTCACCTTTTTATTTCTTTTTGTGCATCTGATTTCACATTGAGAATTCGATAAAGTGAATGCAGCGTTCTGTCTTGCTCATTCTTTGTTTTAAAAAACTGATTTGGTTAAGGAGATGCACAGTTCGTACCATTGTTCAACATGGCCCCAACTATTAAATGCAGCTGTGAGGGACTATTGCACTAATGGGGGTGCATATTTTGGAGATATTTTAGGAAGACCTGGGGAGTTACGCCCAGCTTCCTGACCCCTTAACCAACATAACTAAACAATAAATGATCGTGGTCATTGTCACATTGCTTTTGGTGAGAGCCTACTGTTTGCAGATTGTTGTCTTCTTTAATGGCAACAATATTTCAAACCTAATTATTTGACTATCAGGAACTCTGGGGCATCTTTTTGTCATAAAAGCTGCTGTACTTCAATGTAAGTTATTTTGGAAAGTGTCAACATAAATATCTCATTCTGTCATGTTCTGTCTGTTTTCCTGCATTCTGCCTCCTCCCCCTAACCTGCCTGATTGTTATTAATTCCTTCAGTTTCATATATTTTTCCTGGTCTGCCTTGAATCTCTTTTGTTTGGCTTTGTTGCCCCTTATATTATCACTCTTCCTTCTTCCTCTTACTCTTGGGTTTATTTTTGACCCTCTCAAATGTCCCTCTCTGAACTGGAAATATTTTTAATCAACCTGTTCAGACATGCTATGAAGCAGGTGGGATTTGAACCTCTTGGCTAAGAGATTGGGATGCTCCACCAATAAGGAATTGAATGGTAAAGTATAGGTCAGATTACATGGTTTCACCATGTCTTATTATAGCAAGCTTCATAAACATGATGTTCTTTTGTTACTATAGTCGGAAAAGTTCAGTTGGGACAGCATTAGTCTGAAGATCTCTGATTCAGTCCTGGATTTCAGCAGAGAATGTGGGTTGTTTCCATTTCCATAGTTCATAGCTCAGTTCAGAGAGTGTTATACTGAAGATCTCGAGGTTCCCAATTTGGGGACAACACTGGGGGCGCAGTTTTAAATCCTACTTCAGTAACTAGTGGAATTTAAATTCAATTAATCAATACATCTGGAATTGAAAGCTGTAATGGCAATTGTACAACTGTCAACTCTCTGATTTAGAGCTGGTAGAGGCAGGATTATTGAATATTTTTCAGACTGTGATTGACAGATTTGTATTAGGCAAAGGAGTTAAAGGTTATCAAGGATAGATTGAGGAATGTGAAATTCAAAGCTATGATTTTATTGAATGACAGAGCAGGCTTGAGGCTGACTTTGAATTTGCATTGTTACTACTTAGTGAGTTATGTGAGGATTTTCTTTGTTTAATATATGATTGAACAATTGTTGAGATTTTCATCTGTTAATGATGGTTCCACACCTTAGCAAAAATGGTGCCAGGATTCCAGGTCCAGGATTCCTCTTGTCATTTTTGACAGATTTTGTTCTGGGGAGGTGGGGTGAAGGTGGCAGGGTATGTTTCACACATTTGGATGGTGGAGGTGGAATCCCAAACCCAAGTGGGCACTCATACTCACATTGAGTTCAAACAAACCCCATTTTTGCTGGATTAAGAGCTATTTCCTATAGTTTCTGAATTACAGTTTTCACTGTGGTAGCCCACTGAAAACCAAGCTCTGGTATTCCCACAGTTTGCACAGAAAACATGGACCATTATGAATAAATAGATTCTAAGTTGCATTCTTGCAACATGTTTGAGGTGAGGGATGCCAAGGTCGTCCCTGCTGATTACACTTGCAGGAAGTGCACCCATCTCCAGCTCCTTCAAGACCGTGTTAGGGAACTGGAGCTGGAGTTGGATGAACTTAGGATTATTCGGGAGGCAGAGGGGGTCATAGGCCGGAGCTTTAGGGAAGTAGTAACTCCAAAGATTGCTGACAGATGGGTGACAGTGAGGGGGACTGGGAGGAAGCAGCCAGTGCAGCCGTTCCCCTCAAGAACAAATATACCGTTTTGGATACTTGTTGGGGGGTCGACTTACCAGGGATAAGCAATGGGGTTCAGGCGTCTGGCACGGAGCCTGTCCCCGTTGCTCAGAAGGGAAGGGTGGAGAAGAGCAGAGCAATAGTTATTGGGGACTCGATAGTTCAGGGCACAGATAGGTGGTTCTGTGGGGGCGAGAGAGACTCACGTTTGGTATGTTGCCTCCCAAGTGCAAGGGTACGTGATGTCTCTGATCGTGTTTTCCGGGTCCTTAAGGGGGAGGGGGAGCAGCCCGAAGTTGTGGTCCACATTGGCACCAACGACATAGGTAGGAGGAAGGCTGAGGATGTTAGGCAGGCTTTCAGGAAGCTAGGTTAGAAGCTCAGAGTTAGAACAGAGTTGTTGTCTCTGGTTTGTTACC
>NC_057714.1:65943804-65956509 GCF_004010195.1 Chiloscyllium plagiosum
ATGTTAGGGGTAGATTCTTTACTCAGTGAGTCGTGAGTTCATGGAATGCCCTGCCAGTAGCAGTGGTGGACTCTCCCTCTTTATGGGCATTTGAATGGGCATTGGATAGGCATATGGAGGATAGTGGGCTAGTGTCGGTTAGGTGGGCTTGGATCGGCGCAACATCGAGGGCCAAAGGGCCTGTACTGCGCTGTATTTTTCTATGTTCTAAGTATAGAAAACAATTAAAAACTATCTACATCTAAGTCACCCCGCTGAAACCTTTTTTTAAATTTAAAATTCCCCTGGACGGATGGATGGACAGACAGAATGGGGATATGGGTGTCCTGCTATCTGAATAATAGGTATGTCCACTGATTACAAAAGCAAATGGAATGTTGGCGATTTTTGCAAACAGAGTTGAATATAAAAGTAGGGACCTTTACTGCAGTTGTACAGGATTGGTGAACCACATCTAAAAAAAAATATAAATGTGGTAGAAGCAGTTCAGAGAAGGTTAACTTGGATTCATTCCTGATGTTTGTGTTATGAAGAAAAGTTGGGCATTTAGAAGAAAGGGAGGTGTTCATTTTGAAACATGCAAGGTGCTGAGGGGACCTAACAGGATAGGCACTGGGAAGGTGTTTGCTCTTGTTAGGATGACTAGAACTGTTTTACCTTTCTGTCAGAGGATTTGTAAGTCTCTGTAATTCTCAACCTATAAATCAGTGCAGATTGGGTCATTGAATTTGTTGGAGGTTTAGTTAGATTTTTGGCAGACAGTGGAGTTGATGGTAATGGGGGCAGAGAAGAAAGATTGGTGCTCTTATTAAATGGTGGAGCAGGTTTGAAGAACTCTAGCATTTACCCTTATCCCTAACTATCATGTACCCATGGGGTTCAGAGGATGATGATGGGAGTTGGTAAAAGATCATAGGTCTGTACGGAGGATATGAGGAACTGAGAGAGATGGGGTTGGACATGGGTTGTCATGGTTGTGACATGGGGTATAAGTAGGTGAGGTGAGGGTTTGAGGGCCAAGCCATTCTTATTACAACTGAGAAAATCCCAGAGCATTAAGGTGTCCTTTTAAACAGCCCTCCAGAATAGAATGCACTGTCTCAATGGAATGAAAAACCTGCTGTTTCTCCTGAAGCAGGTAAACAGAGACGGGAATTTTTCTCAGTCTCTGGAGAAGAATTCCAACTCAACACGAGTCAACAGTAATACATTAAGCCTTTCAACCTAACATTTAAAATTACTGGAGTGTGGTTTATACAAATCATTAATTTCCAAAAAGCAAGTTATTACTTTGTTCCAATTTTGGAGGTAAAATGCTTTTGAGGTTCAATAAAGAGTCTCAAAAAAGCATTACTGACCACAAATAAATTTGGAAAAAATATTGAAGTTCCAGGCTTTTAATTTAGGTAAAAGAATTAAGTGTCTCTGTTGATTGCTTGTTGATAGCTTTTGGTATATGTCTGTTGAATTTTTGAATTGATCACTGATGAAGATGCAAGGAACCTCCCAGAACCAGAGGTCTAATCATTGAAGGAAAATAAAGAGTTGAAAGAAATTAGCATGAATGAGAAGATTGTATAGGAGAAATAAATGGGGCTGAATGTTGACAAATTTCAAGAAAAACGGGTACCCAATAAACACAATCCTCCGATTCCTCAGAAACAAACCCAAACAAGGAGACACAGCGCAACCAAAAACTATAGCCACATTACCTTACATCAAAGGCATATCAGAAATGATTTCCAGACTACTCAGACCCCTTGGCATCATGACAGCCCACAAACCTACCAACACACTTAAACAGCAACTAATGAACCTAAAGGATCCAAAAGATACCACCAGCAAAACTAATGTCATTTACAAGATACTGTGCAAGAACTATGAAACAAACACTATATTGGACAAACCATAAGGAAACTTGCCACCAGGATACATGAACGCCAGTTGGCCACCAAAAGACACAACCCTATATCACTAGTTTCTATACATACAGTCAAAAAAGGACAGCACTTTGACTGGGACAACACACACATTCTCGAACAGGTGAAACAAAGACATGCACGAGAATTCTTAGAGGCATGGCATTCTAACCAGAATTCCATCAATAAACACATTGATTTAGACCCTATCTCCTTTCCTTGAAAAAAAGAATCAGAAATGACATCACCTGCCTTAAGAAACCAAGGCCTATAAATAGATAGGCGGGACATATCATCAGCGCTTCACCAGAAACTCCGACTGATGATGTTGCCTAGTATGGTGACGAAACGTCTGAAAACAAACCTTCAAGCTCAGCGAGCTAACTTACATACCTATCATCAACCTGAGCTACAAATTGTCTCAAAAATCGCTAATTGATAATTATTTTCCAAAATTCTATAGATTCAAGATTAATTACTAAAGATTGCTGATGTCACCTCATTATTTAAGAGAGAAAGACATAACCCACAGATCTGCTAGTCTTATATCAATTTTAGGGAAAATGTTAGAATCTATTGTAAAAGATGGGATAACTAGACACTTGAATGATAATGATCTGATTGGACACAGTCAGCATGGAAGTGCAAGTGGAAAATCGTGTTCAACGCACTTGTAGATGTTATTGAAAGTATTACTAATAAAATTGATAATAGAGATTCAATGGACGTAGTATACTTGGATTTTCAGAAGATTTTTCATAAAGACCCCCAAGGAGGCTGATTAGAAAAATTAAAAGGAGAAAGTGAGGTCTGCAGATGCTGGAGATCAAAGTTGAAACTTTATTGCTGGAACAGCACAGCAGGTCAGGCAGCATCCAGGGAACAGGAGATTCGACGTTTCGGGCACAGGCCCTTCTTCCTGAAGAAGGGCCTGTGCCCGAAACGTCGAATCTCCTGTTCCCTGGATGCTGCCTGACCTGCTGTGCTGTTCCAGCAATAAAGTTTCAACCTAGAAAAATTAAAAGCAAGGAATAGGAAGTAATGAACTGCTGTGGATCAATGACTGGCCACGAGACAGAAAAGAGAAAAAAAGGACTATTCTCATGTTGGTAGACTGTGACTATTGGGGTGTTACAAGGATCAGTATTTTGTTGTGGGACCAAATACAATATTTGATGACACAGTCAAGTGGGACTGTGTCTTGTGATAAAGGTGTAATATGATGAGAGGGATTTGGACAGACCTACTGAATAAGCAGGACCATGGAGGATAGAATGTAATGTGAAAAGTGTGAGCTAATCCACTTTGGTAGGTAAAACAGATGTACAGAGTATTTATTAAATCATAAGAGCCTAGAAAGTGTAAATGTACAAAGGGACCTTGGTGCCCTTGTTAATAAGCCACTGAAGGCTAACCTGTAGGTGCAGCAAGTTATTAGGAAGGCTAATGGAATGTTAGCCTTTAGCACAAAAGGATTTACATAAAGGAGCAGTGAAGTTTTGTTCATTTGGATAGTAGCTTATCTAGGCTGCATCTGGAATATGGTGTGTGGTTTGGTTTCTTTGCTAAGAAAGATAGTATTGCCATTGAGGGAGATGTGCCTATGAAGGAGGGATTTGGCAAACTTGGTCTGTATTCTCTAGCGTTTCAAAGAATGATCTCATTGAAACTTATAAAATACTTAAAAGCACAGACCGGGTAGAAGTAGATCAGATGTTTCCACTAGTTGGACAATCTACAACCAATGTAGACAAGCAGGAGGCTGGAAGAACACAGCAAGCTAGACAGCATCAGGAGGTGGAGAAGTCAACGTTTCAGGTGTAATTCTTCTTCAGGATCTGAAACATTGATGCTGCCTGGCTTGCTGTGTTCTTCCAGCCTCCTGCTATTCACTTGGAATCCAGCATCTGCAGTTTTATTTTGTCTCCAAACAAATCTACAATCAAAGGGCAAAATTTCAAAATAAGTTCGATGCCACTTAGGGCTGAGATGAGCAGAATCTTTATATGCAGAGGTTGTAAACATGTGGAATTCTCTACCCCAGAGGACTCTGGAAGCTCAATCTCTGAGTATGTTTAAGGTCGAGATTGATCGAGTTCTGATTACCAATGGCATACAGGGATATCAGGATGGGATAGGATAAAGATATTGACGTTTTCATTCAGCCATGATCATATTGAATAGTGGGGCAGGCTTGATGAGCTAAGTGGCCTACTCTTGATCTTCTGTTCCCAAAAGCAACAGAATAATTCAAAATGGCTACCTCAGTAGAAAGTGCTTATTCAAAGCACTTTTTAACTGAAGCATTGTGTAATAGTTTGTTGTGGCTCAACTTGCAATGATCTCAAATCTTAATGCATTTATCTTTAGTGAGGCTTTCTGCAATAAAAAATAGCAACAATAAATTACCTCTCTTGCATTCACTTGAATTGCAAAAATTAATTTGATTCTATATTTTGTCATTCCAAATACTGATTTGACTGAAATAATTTGAACTAGGCAAGCCTGGACTAATGATTAGAGTGTTGCTGGAAAAGCACAGCAGGTCAGGCAGCATCAGAGGAGCAGGAAAATTGACATTTTGGACAAAAGCCCTTCATCAGGAATGGAGTAATGTAAAGTTATGTCCCTGTCACTATTAATGGGAGCAGCTTTTGAGCTTAGTAACAGCATATTACACAATGAATTATTGGTTCTAATATTTGACTAAATGCATGGTGCCCCTAAATGCAAATTATTTATTAAATGTGTTATATAGTTATCACAGCTTGTGCCATTCTGATTTTGAAGCCTTTTTCTCTTGAGTATTTAAAAAGATTGTGTTACTATTAATTAGTAGAAACATGAAGGAAATTGTCAGTATAATCAAATCTATATTAAACTCAATATTTTGATCAAAATGACAATGCTGTAGAACAATTAGTTGCTTACAGACTGAAGCTTTCAAAAAAAATGTACATACTGACTGAAAATCAGACATTTGGCAAAATAAGCAAAAAGTGAGAGTTCGCTTTTGAATTTCACCTCCAGTGACTTCAAAAATTGAAAGGGAACAATAAATAAAACAGCCACTACGATGTCAGTGAATTAATTTTTGAACTTAATTTATTTTTTCCTCCATCTGGATTCATGATTAATAAATTTTGGACCATTTATCTGACTTGTATCCTATGTTTATATCTTTTGATATTGATGCAATTCAAGAAAAAAATCCTTTAAAAATAAAGTTTGCTTTGTTGCTACTGTGTTGCGATCTCAAAAATCACTTAGTCTTTCATGTCTGTGCAAGCAATTTGCAGTTTCCGCCATAAACAGCTGTGCTCAGTTGGACACAGATAATGTAACCTGCAATGGGAATTGACCTTTCAGCATATCCATGATTATAATTTGTTTTGAATTGTTGATCAAAGGAGACATATTGGAACTTACTTTCTTGAGATTATAAGTGGCTGAGTAAATCAGCTGTGTGCAGCAAAGGGATTGGTTTTCCAAAGCACCAGTGGTGGGGAGTTGCTGGACCACAAAGACCTTAATTAGCATTAATAAATGTTCGAACAATACTTGAAAGGAATACCTGGCATTAACAGCTACTGTATATTACCAGGAGGGTTTAAGGGAAATACTGGTCTAAATACTCTGAGTTCAAATTTAGATTTTGAGCTAAATAGCACTGAATAAGTTTGTAATCATTTCCCTAGGACATATATAAAGAATCACAGTAAATCACATAGCCGACTATGTTTGATCAGCAGGTGGAAAGAGTAATACAAAAACATTCTTTCATTTGAAATTTAGGTTTGAGATGGAAACATTTGCTTCTCTTGTACATCTAAAGATCAACTATTTCCGAATTAGAAGCCGATATGTTTGGCATATTGTTATTGAAATATTGGTTTCCTTATTCAATACATGCTAGTTTGAATAAGATGAAATAAAGGGGAGAATTGCACGCTACCCACTTGGTGGCAATAGGGCAGGAAGATAGTTAAAATAGTGAGTCTTCAGCTGCTTGATCAATAATCTTCTCTCCATCACAAGGTCAGAAGTGAGGGTTTTCAGTGATGATTGCAAAATGTTCAGCACCAGTTGCAACTCTTCAGATACTAAAGTATCCTGTGTTGATGTGCAGCAATGCCTGGGCAACTTCCAGACTTCAGCTTATAAGTGTTAAGTAACATTCGTGCCTAACAGACAATTATCATCTTCAATAAGAGAGAATCACTTCTTCACATTCAATGGCATTTTCTTCCCTGAATCCCTCATTATCAATATGTTGTGGGTTACTATTGATGAGAAGCTTGTCCAGTCATGTACATACTGTGATTATATGTGCAGGTTAGATACTAGGAGTTCTGCAGTGAATAACTCACCACCTGTGTCCCAATGCCTCCATCCCATCTTAATGATACAGGTTGGGACAACAATGAAATATTCTCCACCTGTCTGCATGAGTGCAGCTCCAACAACAACTTCTCACCATCCAGCATGAAGTATTTGATTGGATATTGACTGCCTTCACCAATGATGTGCAGTGACAGCAGTGTTCACCATCTCTGAAGTGGACTGTGGTAGCTTACCATGGATTCTTTGACAGGACTTTCCAAACTCATGAACATACCGCCCAGAAGGACAAAGATTGCAGAGGCACAGGATCAGCAGCATTTGCGAGTTTGGCCCTGCCAACCCATACACTGTTGTTTCACTGTCACTGACTCAAAATCTGTAACTCCCTCCCTTATGTCACTGCAGTGGTTCAAGGAAACACCTCACTACCACCTTTACAAGGACAATTGGCAGATTCCCTACAGTATGGAAACAGGCCCTTCGGCCCAACAAGTCCACACCGACCCTTCGAAGAGTAACCCAGCCAGATACATTTCCCTACCCTATATTTATCCCTGACTAGTGCACCTAACACTATGGGCAATTTAGCATGGCCAATTCACCTAATGTGCACATCGTTGGACTGTGGGAGGAAATCGGAGCACCCGAAGGAAACCCACGCAAACACTGGGAGAATGTGCAAACTCCACACACACGGTGGCCCGAGGCAGGAATTGAACACGGGTCCCTGGCACTGTGAGGCAGCAGTACTAGCCACTGAGCCACTGTGCTACCCATGGAGCAGTAATTCTACATTCCTGAAGCAGATAAAAATAAAACATTACTGTCCCACTCCAAAGCTGCCTGGATCTTTTTGGGTCTGATTTTAGTGTACTTTTTTTCAACAGGTAGCTATCCTGCCTGATAATTCTTTAAAATATGCTCAGGAAGCTTAAAAATCAGTTGGACCCATATGCATTTTATCTGTCTTCAATGGAGAAGCTGCTGTATGACTATTTTGCAAAAAGAAACAAGTCAGCACAGAGTTGGGATACAAAGAGACATTGAAAGGGACCAGGAAGAGGAAAGGCAAGAAGCAGACTGACAGTGTAGCCAGAGGGTCAAGTTATCATTTCTTGCAGTTTCCTACTGGAAAACAGAATTGACCTAAATGATCATCTGCTCATTCAGTTTAATTTGGAGCTTGGTCAAGGATGTTTTAATATACCTGGTAGTTTAGCTATGGTATTGTTTGAGAAATGGAGGGTGGTAGTATGGCTTACAGTTCATAAATAAGCAATGGAAGAATACTGTTGACTGAAGGCCTTCATTTTAAATATCACAGCAAAGGCACAGTGAATCTCTTTAACAAAGTTTCTCTCAATGTTGGCTGATTTAAACAGAAATAGGGGGAGGAATTTTCTATGTCCTTGAGTGAGAAAACACAGCAAGAATAAAGCCTCAGATTCGCAGGGGACATGGAGGATGGGGTCAGTTGACTCAGTTGGCTGAAATCAACTAGGAGACAGTGAGGACCGCAGATGCTGGAGATCAGATGAGAGTGTGTTGCCGGAAAAGCACAGCAGGTCAGGCAGCATTCGAGGAGCAGGGAGATCGACGTTTCGGGCCGGAGCCCTTCAGGAGGCTGAATGATGTCTGATTGGCTGAGCTTTTCCAGAACCACACCTTTTGACTCTTTCGTTGAATGGGTGGTTTGTGATTCAAAGCATTGGTTAAATTCCCACAATGTCGTAGGTTACCATGAAGGTCCAACTTCTCAACCTCTTCCCTTGTCTAATCCCGGTCATTTCTCTGTATTAAGAGAGCTGCCCTATGATCTGGTAAGACAATGGCAGCTTTACCTTTACCATTGGTGTCTGAATTTATGTGTAGTTAAGACTCTCGTGATGTGCAGCAAGCTGGATGATGGCATGGCTTCCTTTGGTCAACTGGGTGAAACAACATGACCCTTCCCTCAACCACTCTACCCATGAGCACCTCTCGGTTTATGTCAGTGAAACCGTGTGCCAGCTTCTCTTTCTGGGCTGTGTTCTTCGTTGCAATCATGTGAGTCCAAAGTGAGGAGGCCTGACTTGCAATGCCTGACATGCTGTGGAGCTGGGGTTTAAATGTGGCACTGGCCATGTGAACATGGTAAAGTCCCAGCAGTGGTGAGTATCTCTGCCAATCTGCCACAAAATTTGTTGAGCAGCCAGTTGTGTCATTAAGGAGCTGTACAGTAGACAATTGGATCCGAAATGTCACCATGGGCCATGACAGGCTGCCTGGTGACAATATCACAGATGAAACATTGTGCCAAAACATGGCAAAATTCAGTTCAGGCTCCTTGTTGTTGTTGATGAAAAATCCATTGTTTTATTTACTTTTTAAACAAACCATCGAGGGTAATCACGTCAATCAAATAAGACCATAAGACCCATACAAATAGGAATAAGAGTAAGCCATTTGTACCCATCGAGCCTGCTCCACCATTCAATAGGATCATGGTTGATGTGACATTCCTCACATCTACTTTCCTGCCTTTCCCCATCACCCTCGATTCCCTGACTGATCAAGCATCTATCTATCTCATCCTTGAATATATGCTCCCACAGCTCTCTGTGGCAAGGTTTCCAAAAACACTTAACCTTCTAAGAGAAGAAATACGTCCTCATCTGAGCCTTAGATTGAGCCCTTTACTCTGAGACTGTGCCCTCTGGTCTTACACTTTCACATGAGGGGAAACATACTCTCAGCATTTGCCCTGTCAAGCCCCTTAGCATCCTATATGTTTCGATGAGATCGTCACTCATTCTTCTAAACTCCAGTGAGTAGACTCTTGGGTAGATTTTTTCATAAATTATTTTCATAATTTGTTCATTAGAAGAGTAGTTTGTACAATTCCTTTGATTTTAACTTAATTTTGCTTTACAGAATGCTGTGAAAGTGCAACTTTCACAGAATGCATGATTGTCTTTTTAAGAACCTGTTCAGCCATTTCTTTGTGAGGTTGTGTCCTACATGCCAATCTTTGAAGGCCTGGTCTTCCAATTGAGACTCCAGATAATATGTACTCTAGTGTTTCTTTTGACTACACTCCCCACCTGAACAAATGTGCAGCCTGCTCTCTGTCTAATTTTTGCAAGGAGACATTTTTAATTTACATCCAAGCCAAGGGTTTTATTTTCCTGCTGACCAGCTCTTGTGAATTGTTGCTGCTGTTGGCAGTTATATGATCAATATGTCAGCTGGAACATTTTTATGCCAACACTTGTTCCTTTTTTATCGCTTTTAAGATGATAAAGTTTGTTTTAAGCATTAAAAAATACTTAATGATGTAAAAATAGAAATTACTTTCATCTCATTAATCACACATTACTTATAGCCACTGAAGTTACTTGAAAAATCTTCAGTTATCAGTAAAATTATGTGAAAACACTCCTAGGACATTATGAATCTCCACCACATGAATTATTCACCAATCCACTATGTATAGATTAACTCTGTGTCACCTACTGATTTCAGAATATTATGAAATGTTTTCTGCTTTCCTTTCCTTCCTGCTGCTGCACATGTCTCCAGCAATTAAAGCAGCATACAGTGTTTAAAAAAATGCAAGGTTTGTGACTGAACTCAGGCAATCCGTGTCAACAGGCTGTTTGGCATTATGGATGTGTATTTGTCAGGCCTAGCAAAAGACTGAAAGGGGCTAAGATAGAAGTCTTCTAAATCACAACAGATTTGTTAGGCTTTCCGCTGTGGCTAGAATGTAAGTGCAATTTATAATATGAGAAGCCAAAGAGAAAAGGAAATGTCGGAGGAACACTTTTTTTTTCATTGAAATGGCTAAGTATGTAGAATGGATTATTAGCACAAATAGTGAACATGCAAAGTTAATGGATTTCAAAGAGAGCTTAGACAGATCTTGTCAACAAACAAGATTCATAGATATTAAAATGCACCAGGTGATTTTATGGATGGGTAAGCTGATGAACTAAATGTTTTTTTTACTTCTGTCTGGAACTATTGTTGTTTGACTATCTTTATGCTATTTCATATCACTCATCAGGTTTTTAGTTTCCTGATTCACAATGCCATCTATTTATGGATACGTACTGAACTTGGTGATTGATACTTCCTTAAAATCTTTTGTAATTCAACTTATTATAATACTAGCTTTCTCCTGAAAGCCATCATACTGCTGGCAGGGGAGCTTGTTTGTTTAATAAAAGGGCAGGGCAGACATAAATATCCATTGACATCTCCAGCTTTCCTCGGTCGTTCTGCCAGGAGGTACGTTTTGACTGAGCTAATCAAGGGGCATTCCTCCTTTCCAATGCTCAGTGAAGATTGTCAGAATTTATCCTTATAGTGAAAGCCTTTATTCAAGTGTCAGTAAAGATTGTGATCAAATTTTGATTAGTTTGTGGGAGTCCACCCTGTAGGAACACAGCTAGTGGGCAGTTCATTCTGACTGTTATTTCGTGGCCTTTATGATAAGCAGAAGAAGCAATCAGCAAGCTTTCTTTCTTTTTAAATCAGAAACAGCAAAATTTTACAACATCTAGCATAGTCAAGTGTTGCTGAAGAAATATTTTGATTAAGATTTTCTACTTTTTACCTACTAAAGCACTGATATTTATAAATCAATTGGAAATATCAAAATTAATTTAAGTAATTGACACTAATATGATTAAAATGATCAAAATATGTTTTTCCAAAAATTACTTTAGAATGAATGAAAATCATTCTTTAATGAGTCAGGCTGTGGTATTTTGGCATTGTTTGCAAACTCATCACACTGGCAACTAGGGTTAAAATCTGACCATGGTACCTGGTAGAATTTGAATTAATAAAAATCTGAAATTAATGCTCATCTAATGCAATGAATTTTATGATATATTGGCTACGTTCTTTTTTGTTGAGTTTCATGGAGCATTTAAGTCTGCAAGGCCGAGTAGCTTTTCTCGTACTATTGTCCCAAATTTGCCTCATTAACTACATACCACAGCCCAGTGGTGGCCCTCTTGTTTGACGCTAGCCTGATTTCTACAAATGCACACACTGGGGGAAGAACTCACCACTGCTGGGTTACCCTGAATTTTACTGATTTCCCAGGCACAGGCGCCATCTTTAAAAAGCCATAGTGCACCTGGATCAGGATTAATGGTCCAGAGCTGCCCTGCATGATTTGTGACAAGATGCTGTGTTTTTAGGCAAGAAAGGGAAATATGCATCTCACTTTGCAGACAGAGACCTGGAGATTCTGTTGGGTAGGGTGGTGCAGGGAGACAATATCCACTATCTCATGACTGGCACTGGTGGGCATGACACAAGACCATGCCAGCCTTGTCCAAGGTCGACACCTGAGTCAGTGGAGTCTCAGTTACTTGGAAGAATGCCTAGCAGTGCAGCAATGAGGTCAGTGAACTTCTCTACTCAGCCAAAGTAATCACTATCATTTTCTCTCTGCTTCTTTAACACTCACTGTATCTCAGCTGCTGTACCCACATCCCATCAGGAACTGTACTATACTATTCTCATAATGCACAGGATACAAATGCTACAGGAAGGATAGACAGGGAGGCAAAAGAGGAGGGGGAGTGACATTTTTGATAAGGGATAGCATTACAGCCGTGCTAAGGGACGATATTTCTGGAAATACATCCAGGGAAGTTATTTGGGTGGAACTGAGAAATAAGAAAGGGATGATCACCTTATTGGGATTGTATTATAGAACCCCAATAGTCTGAGGGAAATTGAGAAACAAACTTGTAAGGAG
The DNA here is from genome assembly GCF_004010195.1 of Chiloscyllium plagiosum. Lineage (NCBI taxonomy): Eukaryota > Metazoa > Chordata > Chondrichthyes > Orectolobiformes > Hemiscylliidae > Chiloscyllium > Chiloscyllium plagiosum. The sequence goes on from NC_057714.1 coordinate 65,955,829, forward strand.
ATCTCAACTATCTGTAAGAATAATAGGGTAGTTATGGTAGGGGATTTTAACTTTCCAAACATCGACTGCCATAGTGTTAAAGGTTTAGTTGGAGAGGAATTTCTTAATTGTGTACAAGACAATTTTCTGATTCAGTATGTGGATGTACCTAATAGAGAAGGTGCAAGACTTGACCTACTCTTGGGAAATAAGGCAGGGCAGGTGACTGAGGTATCAGTGATTAGATTTAGATTACATTACATTATGGAAACAGGCCCTTCGGCCCAACATGTCCACACCGATCCGCCGAAGCGCAGCCCATCCATACCCCTTACCTAACACTACGGACAATTTAGCACGGCCAATTCACCTGACTGTGGGAGGAAACTGAAGCACCCGAAAGAAACCCATGCAGACACGGGGAGAACGTGCAAACTCCACACAGTCACCTGAGGCGGGAATTGAACCCGGATCTCTGGCGCTGGGGGAGCACATTGGGGCCAGTGACCATAATTCTATTCATTTTAAAATAGTGATGGAAAAGAATAGACCAGATCTAAAAGTTGAAGTTCTAAATTGTAGAAAGGCCAATTTTGACAGTATTCGGCAAGAACTTTCGAAAGCTGATTGGAGGCAGATGTTTGCAGGTAAAGGGACGGCTGGAAAATGAGAAGCCTTCAGAAATGAGATAACAAGAATCCA
>NC_057714.1:65958605-65965053 GCF_004010195.1 Chiloscyllium plagiosum
AGAGGGTGGTACGTGTATGGAATGAGCTGCCAGAGGAAGTGGTGGAGGCTGGTACAATTGCAACATTTAAGAGGCATTTTGATGGGTCTCTGAATAGGAAGGGTTTGGAGGGATATGGGCCGTGTGCTGGCAGGTGTGACTAGATTGGGTTGGGATATCTGGTCAGCATGGACAAGTTGGACCGAAGGGTCTGTTTCCATGCTGTACGTCTCTATGACTCTATAACATCTTTCTGCTAAGTCCTCCCTCCTGGTATTTGGGAGCTTGTTCTAAAATTGAGAGAACTGTACCTCCGACGAGTCAGTCAGGTGTCCCAGAAGATGATGTTGTGGGGTAGGAAAATAACTATATCTCAGACTTCACCATCACCATCCCTGTGCATGTCCTGTCCAATGAGCAGGAGAGATCCAGCAGAAGTGGTGTCACCTTGGTCAGAGGGAATTGCTCTGGGAGTCCTCTAAAATTCACTCTGGATCTTGTGAATTCTCATAGAGTCATATCAAACATTGGCAAGGAAACCTGCCACTGATTACCATCTAGCCCCTCCACCACCCCTCCTCCACATCCTTTAGTTGATGAATCAGTACTACTCCACATTGAACATCAGTTAGAAGAAGCACTGAAGGTGAAAAGGGCCAAGAAGCTACTTTTATTCTCAGTGGGAGACTTCAGCATACATTACCAGGCAAGTAGCACTGCCTACTTGACCCAGTCTCAATTTTAAAGGACATACCTCTTAAGGCGCTCACTCAAGGGTTGCTGTCATTATGAAATAATTGCAGGACGGAGTTAGTTTGTGAAACAGTGTGAGACAATAGCCTGAGTTCAATTCCCTTCACCTGCTGAAGTTATCATGGAGGATTCTCCTTCTCAGCCTCTTCCCCCTTGACCGAGGTACGGTGACCCTGAGGTTAAATCACCACCAGTAGTCTCTCTGTAATGAGAGAGCAGCACGATGATCTGGTAAGACTATGGCAACTCAGTTGCAGGAATTCAGGTGAGGTTTCTTTGACATCCAAATCTTCAGAGCACAGTCCACAAAACCTGTGATATATTGAATCAAAAGTTTTGGTCTGGTTAACAAATGCAAAGAATTGCTGTGATGTTCTTGACATTTTTCTTGGATTTGTTTGGCAACAGCCATGTCCAAGGTTCCTCTGGATGTCTGAAGCTATACTGTTGTCACTGGGAGGGTACTCACTCAGGGGAAGTAGGAGAATATATGTTAAGATTTTTCCCCTCTATGGACAAGAGAGAACTTGTTAGTTTCCATGACATAATTTCTCTGTTCTTGAAGACTGATACAATTGTTGCATTCCTGAAGTTGTGGGTGTTCTTTTTCCTCCCTTATCTGTAGGAGAAGCTGTATGTAATGATGGGCAGCAAGAGATAAAACCAGGAAGTGATATGTAGGTGAAGGTCTAGGGATTGTCAGAAATTGGGCTTCATCGAAATAATATACTCGGAATCCCAATGCAAACTTTGGCTGGGTCCAGGTGAACTCAGCATGTATGCTCCTGATTCCATATTAGTATGATAAAAAGACAAGAAGAAGGATTTTCACTTATGGTCTCTTTCTTTTAAAGAGGCGTTGTTTGGTTTTCAGTAATCCAGAAAGAGTACACAAACATTCAATGTATGCAGTATGCACATTTTAGACTTTGCTGAATTTTGTTTTGGAGATTCTGATTGTTATATGCAAAGAGACCAATATCTTTTGAGGGTGGGGACCTTGGGCACATAAGTGGTGCTGGCTGATACCTTGGCAGTCCAGGGAGACACTGAACTGTGGAATTGGCACCCAGAAATTAGTTAAAAAGAAATGGACAAAAAGAATGGCAGATGGAATTCTAGATTAATAAGTGGTGCATTTGATTTTTTAAAAAAATGGTTGTAGTTGTAGTTATAGTTAGATGTGGAAAACTGAATTATTTGAAAGAGCAAATGAATTTGGGGTTTAAATTTCCCTGGGTTTTAAATACAATCCAAACCCTATGAAAAGGGGAGAATGAGTAATATTGCTGTACATGAAAAAAAGGACCTATGAATAGTTAGCATGAAATTTAAAGGGAAAATCTTGAACCAAACTTGCTAAATGTTTTGAAGTCGTAGTAAAGAGAGTAGATAATGAAAATGCAATTAATGTAAATTATTTTTAGTTTGAAAAGATCTTAGATAAGGTGCCCCTTAATACACTGACTACTGAGATCAGACAATGTGGTTCAGAAAATATGACAATGGATTACCAGCTGACCTCAAGATGAAAACATAGTGTTGAATTAGTTATTCAGAATGACAGAATATGGAATAAAATGTTCCACAAAGAATCAGAAGTTGGACTAATTCTATTCATAATTTACATTAATGATTTAGTGTTTGAAATTAAAAACATCACTTCCAGATTTGGGGAGGATACAAAGTTGGGGATACTCAATACTGTGAAGGACTTGAACAAGTTCAAGAAGTCATGTAGAGATGCCGGTGTTGGACTGGGGTGGACGAAGTTAAAAATCACACAACACCCCAGATTATAGTCCAACAGGTTTATTTGGAAGCATTAACAACAACTACTTGATGAAGGAGCAGCACTCCGAAAGCTAGTGCTTCCAAATAAACCTCTTGGACTATAACCAGTGTTGTATGATTTTTAACTAAGTTCAAGGAAGGCATTAATAAACTTGCAAGATGGGCAATTGTTGGTAAATAAAGTGCAACATCGTTAAATATGAGCTGGTCCATTTTAGTAGGGAAAAGAAGTAAGTTTACTTACTACTTGGAAGGAACTAGTCTTGATGGAGTAGCTGAACAGAATGTACAGATGCACAACTTATTATAAGTTGCACCACAGTTTTGCAAGATCATTAACATTCGACTTCATTTCTAAAGTAATAGAATTGAAAAGTAGAAAAGTTATTATTAAACCAGTATCAAATTTTGGTTAGCCCAGTTTTGGAGCTTTCCAAGTAATTCTGCTCATAATGTTACAAAAAGGATATAGAGGCTCTGAAAAGGTAGCAGAAAAGAGTTATAAGGTCACGTGGCTATATATGTCAAGAATGGATGAACAGGCTGTACTCCTTCTGCTGTAGGGTGACTTGAGGCATTTAAAATTCTGAAGTAATAGATAGTGGATATGGAGAGTATGTTTCCTGTTCAGGCTTAGAAATAACTACAAATTATAAGTTTTAGGATTGTCACCAAGAAATCTAATATGGAATTCCAGACAAGTGGGAGATTTACCCAAAGACTGGGAAGAATGTAGAATTTTCTATCACAATGTTGACGAAGCAAGTAGTGTTGATACATTTAAGGAGAAGCTAGCCTAGCATGAAGGAGAGGGAAATTGTGTATTAGTGATACATTTAGGTAGGGAACATGTGAGGGGCTTAAGTGAGTAAGGTACACTAGCATGACTGTGCTGAATTGCCTATGTATAAGTATCATCGTACAAATGTACAAGGCAAATGGAAAATAGTCCATGTTGCCAAGAAATATAAATGCTGAATTTTAATAATGAAGTGCACAATTACATTCAGTGAACTAGACTACGGCAGAGCTTTTGCTCTACACGGTAAAGGAACAATATTGACACAAATGTGAGACACGGGCATGGCTGGCTGGCCAGTTAGCATTCCAGTGGAGTACCTAATTGCTGGGATATTACCTGCAAAGAGCAATTTGTTTAAAGAAACCTTGCAAAATTGGAGTTGCATATATTCAATACCATTATTTTTGTTAATACACTTATCAGAATTCTGATATTTTGTCTTTAACTAAATGTTCTAATGTCTTCAACTGCAGCCCACATTTCCTTTCTCTCTGGCTGTTTCTATTTTAAAAATGGCTCCGTTTTGTATGTCTTCTTCCAATTTATTGCTTGATGCATCATTTATTGTTAGGAAGGAAATCAATGTTATCATTAATAAGCTTAGAAAATTTGTCAATAGAAGTAACTGTGTTCAGTACAGAAGAAATGATGGCAACCTTGAAGCTACTTTTAAAATTATGGTTAAAATTCCTTTTATTGTCAACTTTACACTTAGATATTTTTCTTTTGAATACCAAGTGGTTGGAAATATCTTTCTTTCTGCTCTGTATTACCATTAATTTGTAAATGACAATGTAATTCAGTCTTCTAGAAACTACTTGCATTAAATATATACTTGCATGAATTTCAGAATTTGATATTGTCTTTATGTATTTAAGCATGTTTAATGTATACTTTGTTTTATTGATCTGTATTGTTGTCCAGGAGAGAGCATTGCACAGCTGACTGATGTGGGCGCCTTTGACCAGCCAGAATCAGATACAAGGGCAACAGTTTATACAGATAAAACTGGAATGATTAAAGCTGCACGGCTTCTACTGTCTTCTGTTACAAAAGTACTAGTGTTGGCAGACAGGGTAGTCATAAAGCAAATCATCAACTCCAGAAGCAAGGTATGTAATTGTTTAAACTATCAGGACATTTACATCAAAAAAGAACTTCATACCGTTCGAAAGTTAGACTAAAATGTGAAGTTTTATTAAAAGTAAACCAGTGACTAATATTGCATTGAACCTGTAATAACATGAGAAAAGACAAACCACAGATTGCCTTTTTACAGAATACTGAATCTTTCTTCTATTAATGGAAATAACTGAGGCTGTTACAATTATAGCCTTAGATAATGTATTTTCTTGTTGAATGAAGAGAAGCAATTGCAAAAGCAATGTGGATACTTTGGTTATTTGATACAACCTAATTGCTTTTGAAACAATGAATATGTGAACTTTAATGTCTCTGGCACCTGGGGAAGAAACCTTCTTTGTTTATTTGTTCATAAATTACCTTAGCTAAAAATTGTATTACCACATGTACAAAGGAAACAATGAGGTAATTACAGCATCATTAGTACTTGGTCTTTTGGTCTGAGTACCTTTTGCTATCTTGCTCCTACTTCCCCGCTATCAACAGCATAAAACCCAACATTTTCCAATCCCTTTGAGTTCTGAAGAAGAGTCGTATCAGATTTGAAATGTTAACTAAGTTTCTCTCTCCACATATTTTTCTAGAGCTTCTGAGTTTCTGCGGCATTTTCAATTTTAATTTCCGTTTTCCAGCACTACTATGATATTTATTTTAGTGATAATTAAAATACTCCTGTGTCTTAAGTGCTAATCCTGAGACAATCAAATACTTTGAGGACCTCTCAAATAACTAGCACAGTACTAATCACTAAGTACTGAGGTCAGCTGTTTACGTTTTTTGACAAAGCACTGAAGAAGTGAGCGGGTCAAAGAAAATTTAAATTAGTTATTTGGTTATGTAGAACTTGATTACTGCATGGAAGAAGAACAGTTTGTCAAAATGTTTTGTGTTCATCAGGAGATTGAGAAAGAAATATCAATGAACAGGGAAAGTAACATTTACAGTATATGAGAAGAGAGTGCTCATTGTTTGGCAAGTGGACTCTGGCAACGGTATTGTGATGGAGAATGTCTGAGATTAATGAAACTGACGGTTAACTATTATACTTTATTATTTACATTTTAATCCAGGCAGGTTGACACTTATTGGTTGAGCCATTTCCCTAAAGAAACAAAACAGAGAATGGCTGTTACCTGTTTTATTGAATTGGAACAAGTATGATGTGTGTACATGTACTTTCTACCACATTCTTGTGTTCAAACCTCTTGTCATGACCTTGATGGGAATAGTGGAAGTCTGTCAATACTATTCCAGGAGTCGTCATATGTGTGAAATGTGACCAATTTAATCTCTAGGATGGTTAATGCCTGATTGTTATCACTGCCTAAGACAAAAGAAACTTATACCAGTTTGATCAATGAACAAGAAAACCAAAAAAAAGTCAACTTATATTCAAATAATGTGGCAAAAAAAATTATTAATTACTAATATTCAAACTTAAATCCAAATGCATACAAGTTATAAACAAGATAAATGGTCTTTTCGTGAGTATTGTGGGTGAAAAGCATATAGGCAAAAGGTTCAAAGTCTGTGAATCAGAGTCCAAAGCAAATGTGGTGGAATAAAGTAATTTTCATATTGATAACAATGGTATCATGTTGTTGACGGCATCTGCCCTTGAACCTCACCCCTCCTACCGCAACATGGATAGAACCCCTCTGGTCCTCACCTTACACCCCACTAATCTCTGGATACAGCGCATCAACCTCCACCATTTCCGCCACCTACAATCAGATCCCATCACCAGAAATATATTTCCCTCCCTACCCCTATCAGCATTCCGCAGAGACCATTCCCTCCTCAACTCCCTTGTTAGGTCCACGCCCCCTATCAGCCCACTCTACACTCCAGCACTTTCCCTTGTCAATGCAAGAGATGCAAAACCTGCATCCACACATCTCCCCTAACCTCCATCCAAAGGATCCTTCCACATCCAGTAATGACTTTCCTGCACATCCAAACATCTCACCTGCTGTG
>NC_057714.1:65965311-66002949 GCF_004010195.1 Chiloscyllium plagiosum
TCTCTCTCTCTCTCTCTCTCTCTCTCTCTCCCCCTCCTGATGAAGGGCTTATGCCTGAAACGTTGAATCTCCTGCTCCTCAGATGCTGCCTGACCTGCTGTGCTTTTCCAGTGCCACGTTTTTCAACTGCAATAATCATCAATTTAGTGGTCAGTTAGTTGACCAAGGTCTTGGCTCGAGTTAGTTTTCTTTCCTTTTTCAAAGTCTTTTAGAGTTATTAAAGAGAGATAACACTTCCACTTATTGGCAGGCTTGAATATCTGAGTTGCAGCTGGTGCATCCTCCACATCAATGCCTCTACCAATCAGAGTTCACTTACTAACCAATCAACATCTCCTGTCATACATTTTAAGTATTTTTTCCCTCTATATTTATATTTCTTGTGAATTATCCTGATGAGTGCCAGATGGAAAACTTTGCAAAAATGCGTTTTTGTTTACAGCAATACCCAAAATGTACTGTAGCATATAGGAGGAGGTTTAGATCATTCAGCACCCCAAACCTTTTCAACAGTCAATGATATCATGGAAGATATCTACCACAACCTCTAACTTGATATAGACCTCATAGCATAGATTGAACTGGAATTTTTTTTTGGCTTGTTCAAAATGCCTTTGTAAGAAATACGAAGAATTGTGAGATTTTTCCTTCCAGGATTGAGAATGCAGGATGGAGCCAGGTCCAATAAACCTAGAAGCAGAGCTTAGGTGTCCACATGGTTGTACATGTGCTGAGGTGTGCTGGTTAGAATTAGCCATGCCCCTACTGTTCCAGGACTGCTACAACACTGGCATTTATCTGACAATGTGAAAAACTGTCCAGGTACATTCCATTCATAAAAGGGATGACAAATGCATCCCAGCCAGTTACTGCTCTATCAGTCTACTCTGAATCGTCAGCAAAGTGATGGGATCTTCGGAAGTGCTATCAAGTAGCACTTGCAAAGGATGAACCTGCTTACTGGCAGTTAGTTTGGTTTCTGCAGGGTTACTCTGTTCTTGACCGCATCACAACCTTGGGTCAAACGTGGAAACAAAAACTGAACTCCAAAGACAAGGTCTATTCTTGATACCAGTGTAGAATTCAACTCTGTGTGGCATCAAGGTGAACTAACAAAACTAGATTAAATGATGTCTTTGACATTCAGTGGCATTACAAATTGATGAATTCCTCACTGTCAACTTCCTGGGGCTAAACTTTGACTACAAACTAACTAGACCAGCTATATACATACTATGATTAAAAGTGCTGGTAAAAGAGGAATCCTGCGGTATATAACTCAGCAGCTATTTCCCCTGTGACTGTCTAGTATCTAAAATACACAAGTCGAGCATGATGAATACTCTCCACTTGTCTGGATGGGTGCAGATCCAAAAACACCCAAGAAGCTTGACACCATCCAGGACAAAGCAGCTTGCTTGATTGGCAACACGTCCATCACCTTCACTATTCACTCCCTCCACCATCAAACTTCAGTGGGAACAATGTATGCCATCTACAAGATGCACTGCAGGATTCTTCAGCCATACCTTCTAAATCCAGACATTTTACTATGTAGAATGATGAGGGCAGCCGATGTGTGGGAGCACCGTTACTTGCCAGTTCCCCTCCAAGTCCCCACCATCCTGACTTGGAAACATGTTGCTATTTCGTCACTGTTCCAGGTCAAAGTCCTGGAACACCTCTCCGAGCAGTACTTGTAGGTGTTTCTATGCTACAAGGACTATCATAGTTTGAGACGATAGCTCACCACCACCATCCCCAGGGTGGTTAGGGATTGATAAAAATGTGTACTGAACCAGAGATGTCTGTTTCCTTGAACACAGTTTTAAAAATGGAAGTCCAGCTTTATTTCCTCTGGAGCTTATGTTCTGGTTACTTAGGAAGATACAAGCATATGAATTAAAAGCTCGAGTAGACCATCCAGGTCCTCAATCCTGCCCCACTATTCAAAAAGATCAAAGCTGATCAGATTCTAACATCAAATTTGCATTCCCCTCTATCCCTGTTAACATTTCACTCCTTGGCTTAACAAGAATCTATTTACCTCTCCCTTAAAAATATTCAATGACTCTGCCTCCATCACCTTTTACAGAAAGGAAGAGAGTTCCAAAGACACTCAACCCTCAGAAGAGTCATCACATCTTTATTTTAAAAGGGTCACCACTGATTTTTAAACAGTGACCCCTAGTTATAGATTCTCCAATGAGGAGAAATACCTTTTCCATATCTATCATGTTTCAGTCAAGTCCCTTCTGACTCATTTAAAATCCAGCGAATGAGACAACTCTCAAGTTTTTCTGGTAACTGTCGTTTTTTTTTGTTTAGATAATTTTGGACCTTCTGTTACTTACCACTCACACTCCTCACCCCATCATTCTCCATGCTAACTTCCTCTGCATTCATCCCCAGTATCCATGATGAGCAGATCTTGGGAATCAAATAGGCTTCTAAAAACCTAATACAGGTCTCAGAATACATTTGATAGTGGATAAAAACCTACCATTTCATTAAAGTGTCAAATCTTTTAGGTCTCTTCAAGTGATTTATATCTTACAAAAGTCATCACTTCATACACCGAATCTTCAAAAAAACATTTTTAAAGTATCTGTCAAACTTTGAGAAATCAAAAAACAACAGAGATAGCTAGAGAAACTCAGCAGGCTTGGCAGCATCTGTGGAGAGAAAACAGTTAACTTTTCATATCCAGTAACCCTCCTTTAGAAATTCTGACTTTGAACTCAGAATTCTCTGCTGGGATGAGTCTAGATTTTGAAATTGATCCAGACACCCATAACGAACATCTCCTGGGGAAATGTCAACAAAGAATTCTACTGCAGTTTCTCAAACCGATTTTACATCAGCTGACCTGTCAATCAAAACTGTCTAGTTTTGTCACGGTCGCTGGCAGCTGCAACCAGCTTTTTCTGTACTTCGAAGACGTGAAGATTGCAAAGAGTTCAGATCACAATCTGATTTAAAAACTTTGGTAAAATGAGCAAAAGTGATGTAAAGAAAAGCTTTTTCACTTTGTGAGTGCTTAAAATCTGGATTCGACTAAGGAATTCAGAAGTGAATTGGATTGTTATTTGAGAAGGAACAACATGCAGGATTACAGAGAGAAGGCAAGAGAATGGCAGTAGGTGAGATGCTCATTTGATATGCTGGTATAAGCACAGTGGCTGAATGAAGGTCTTCACTGTAACCCCAATTCTGTGACTCTCTGTGATTGGTCAGCAGACTTACCTGCCCTTGGAGAGCATTGGTGTCTGATTTATGACTTCCTCAGAGTGTGTTCGGATATTTGCAGCAACTGTAATATGGTCTCTTCAAACTCGACACTTAATTCAAATGACTTTGTTGAGTTTGGGTTTCCCTCTGCTTGAGTCATGCTCTGCTTTCATTACTCAACTAAAAAATTTGAGAACTATTGGAAATGGAGATGAAACTCAGTGTCTGGTTCCCACTCACCATTTTTAAAACCCTGTTACCTAGAGAATCGGGTCACTTGTCTCTGATCTCACCATTGACCATTGTTGTTATATGTTTCATGGACCATTCCGATTTTGTATCAAGTAATTCTCATTGTCTTTTGTCATCTCCATTAATACCTCCCTCTGACCACCACACACTGCTACACCTCTCACCCCTGCTAATATTCCACCCAGTTTTCAGTGGTCAATTCATTTTTCATCTTTCTATTGTTTATTAAATTTAAAGAATGACTTGAGACTCTACCTCATTTGTCCCAAACCTAATACCAAATTCAAGCCTACTATGGCCACTATTTGCAAAACCTAACCTTGTGGCCATCTTGTCAGCGAATTTTAGTTCATTATTCACACTTAATCTAGTATGACCTGTTTTGTGTCCACCGTAAAGCATGTTGTTTGAGAAACTGTACCAAATAGATTCTAGAACTTCACCATCTTTATTCCTCCCAGTCCATGTGAAATGAAAAACTCCTATCATAATTTAGGAGAGGTGTGTGCTAAGGAAGAAATTATCCTTGCTCTGTGATTTTGCTGATGCTGTCAATGAATATGGAATGAAAACATTGTTGATATGCATCAGCTTGCTGAGTTTGAAAATTTGCTGCATTTTTCTTGATTTATTTTAGCATTAAACTTGCTTGCTTGACAGAACAAAATAACAAGCTCTTGTAGTTGCATGGCACTGTTGGTAAGAGCTGAAAGCCCGTGGGCAGCTGCCTTCTAGTATTTCACAGTCTGAAACTAAATAAAAGACAAAAGTTGTATTTCCAGTACTTTATCTTTCCTTCTGTGTAATGTTACAAAAATATATGTCATGTAAAGGCTAAACTCTTACCCTGAAGCAGTTCCTTCTAACTGTGCAGACTTAAAACCTAACATGCTGTGGGGAGAAATTCACTATCCTTTCACCTGGTTTTTGTAAGTGAAACAAAACACCGGAAATGAATAAAACATCAGAGTTTGTCAAATTGAAAGCCATCAAGTTACAGTCCTGGAGGGTATCTGTGTATGCAAATCAGAATCCTGAGGCTGTTGAAAAGACCCTAATGGAAATTCATATACTTATGATTAGAGTTTGTAGCATTAATGCTCTGTCTAATCATTCCAAGATCTGAGTAATCCTTAAAGGTTGCTTTGAAAATGTCGAGAAATTGTTTTATAGTTCAGCTTCTCTGAAACCAGGAGTAGTAATGCCAATTTGGATTCACTGCTCTCCATCTTTCTGCTCTGTCCTTCACTCACTAATTGTAGGTTTGCTCTACTTTGGACATGACCAGAATTTTCTAAGTCCTGACAAGTGAGCGGCGTCAGGACACCTGTTGCTCTTCTGCAGCCCTCCACTAGAATACATTCAGGCCCATCCCTGAATTATGATCTTATTTTATTTTACATTCAAACCCAATTTATCAGTCTCTCTTCCAAGAACTTAAGAACTGTTAAATGTTGAGACAAGTTGCCAGAGGAAATTCATGTTGGTTTTCATATAATTATTTTTAATAAAAGCTTAAAAAAAGATAGTTTTTTTAAAGTTCTGCTATTGTTTTGTAGTTATTGTCAAGGCAGACCTGTGCAATACAGGTCTGTTTGAGATACATGACAAATGCATAGACTAATGTACAAAGAACTAGATTTGTTTTGTTTTTCATAACTGCTTTGCCAAATGATCATTAGGAAAGAAAGGACTTGGATTTGTTTAATGTATATCACCTCAGGAGGTCCCAATTGTTTTTATGGACAATTAATTACTTTTGAAGGGTAGTCACTTTTGTTCCATAGGCAAACGGAACTCTCAATAATGCATGACTCTTGCTTTTATTCGGCCATATTTTGAATATGTGGTCATCTCTGAGACCAATATATATTCTCACCTTTATTTCCTACGATGCTACTCTTGAGATCATGCACTGGATTGAAAAGATTTTTTTTGCTAGCAGGTACCATGTAAGCCATGGGCAGTTGCTAAAGAGCAACATGGTAGTCATCCATTCTGTTTCGTTGAGAAGGGTCCATGTATGTTTGTCAGATTAATTTACCATTTCAGTTACAGCACCCAGTACGTGTTGATATAAAACAGGTGTGATCAGAAGATTTATGGACTGGAGAGACATGGGTGAAATTTCACACTCAGACACTTTGTCTTTCTCATTGTTTATGGAGTAGGACTGATGGGCTAAATGTTCTACTTCTACTCCTCTGTCTCATGGTCTTACATTTTCTACACAGTGTCATCATCTTAAATGTGTATCATGATTGACACTTTGTGAAACTACATGCCGGCCAATGCTAATTCTTGGTGGGAAGCTGATGAGTATATGCGAATTCCACATAGAAGTCAGTGTCAGAATTGGAATGTTGGCTCATTTCAGTAGAAAGAAACAATTAACTAGCTATAGGAAAGATGAAAGTTAAAAGGAGACTTTCATGCGGGGAGATGTTCCAGGGGTTTTGCAGATGGGAGGACAGCAGGAAGAGCCCTATTCCCAGACGATAGAGACCCAGAAAACTCCTGGGCACATGGGGGAATAGTCGTGCTCCTCTGGAGCCCAGAAGAATGGCTAGGTCTAGTATCTGGCCAAAACCAGCAATGTTAAAATCTCAGGTTAGTAGTAAAATGGATCTTTCCCAGCTGGACTCACCAGCTGATTCCTGCTGATCAGAGTTAGATCTCCCCCCATTATGTTTTATATAGGGATGCATAGAAATTAGTGAACTGAAACAGGTAATTTGACCCAAACACCTTGTGACATTAATCCGCTGAACAAATAAACAGTTTAGAGTCATAGAGATGTACAGCATGGAAACAGACCCTTTGCTCCAACTCATCCGTACTGATTGGATATCCTGAATTAATCCAGTCCCATTTGCCAGCATTTGGCCTATATCTCTCTAAACGCTTCCTGTTCATTTACCCATCCAGATGCCTTTTAACTGTTGTAATTGTACCAGCCTCCACTACCTCCACTGGCAGCTGAATCCATACACGTATCACCTTCTGAAAAAGTAGCCCCTTCGATCCCTCTCACCTTAAACCTTTGTCCTCTAGCTTTGGATTCCTCTAGCGTGAGGAAATAACCTTGTCTATCCTCGCTATCCATGGCCTTCTTGATTTTATAAACTTCTTTAATGTCACCCCTCAGCCTCGAATGCTCCAGGGAAAATAGCTCTCACCTGTTCAGCCTCTCCCTATAGATCAAACCCTCCAACCCTGGCAACATCCTTGTAATTCTTTTCTGAACCCTTTCAAGTTTCACAACATCCTTTTTATAGTAGAGAGACTTGAATTGAAAGCATTATTCCAAAATGGGCCTGACCAATGCCCTGTACCTCCCAACACCTATACTCTATGAACTGACCAATAAAGACAAGTATATCAAATGCATTGACTTGAACCCCATTTACCACCCCCTGAGAAAAAGAACCGGAAATGACACCACCATAGGAAATGACATCACCAACCCAAAGAAACCCAAACATATAAATAGTAAGCAGGAATCATCAGCAGTGCTTCGTCTGGAGGCTCATTGCAGATATTACCTAGCATGGTGACAAAACGTCTGAAAATGAACCTTCCAGCTCAGCAAGCAAACCTGCATTCAATACCAAATGCCTTCTTCACTATTCTGTTTACCTGCGACTCCACTATGAACCTGCAGCTCGAGGTCTCTTTGTTCGGCAACACTCCCCACCGTCTTGCCATAAAGTGTATAAATTCTACCCTGACTTGCCTTTCCAATGCAGCACCTCATGTTTATCTAAATTAAGCTCCATCTGCCACTCCTTTGCCCATTTGCCTATCTGATTAAGGTTCCATTGTACTCTGAGGTAAACTTCTTCGCTGTCCATATGCAAACTTATTAACTATACTTCCTATATTCCCATCCAAATCATTTGTATAAATGATGAAAAGCAGTGGACCCAGCATCAATTCTTGCAGCATGCCACTGGTCATAGGCCTCCAGTCTGAAAAGCAACCTTCCACCACTGCCTTCTGTCTCCTACCTTCAAACCGATTTTGTATCCAAATGTCTCGTTCTCCTTGTATTCCATGTGATCTAATCTTGCTAATCAGACTACTATGCGGAATCTTTTCAAATGCCACACTGAAGTCCATATACATAATGTCCACAGTTCTGTCCTCATCAATCAATCCTCCTCTTCATTTCTTCTAAAATCTCAATCAAGTTAGTGAGACATGATTCCCCATGTACAAACCCATGCCGACTATCCCTAATCAGAACTTGCCTTTCCAAATACATGTAAATCTTGTACCTCAGAACCCCCTCCCATAAGTTACCCACCACTGACATCAGACTCATCAGTCCATAGTTCCCTGGCTTTTCCTTACAGCCTTTCTTGAACAGTTGCACCATGTTAGCAAACTTCCAGTCTTCCAGCATCTCACCTGCGACTATCAATGATACAAATATCTCAGCAAAGGGCTCAGCAGTCACTTCCCTTGCTTCCCACAGAGTTCTTTGGTGCAACTGATCAGGTGCTGGGGATTCATCTACCTTTATGCATTTTAAGATGTATAGCACCTCTTCCTCTGTAATATGGGCATTTCAAGATATCATTATTTCCCAAGTTCTCCAGCTTCCATATCCTTCTCTACAGTAAGCACTGATATGAAATACTCATTTAGTATCTCCTACGGTTCCACACAGGCAGTCTTGTTAATCTTTAAGCGGCCCTATTCTCTCCCTAGTTATCCCTTTGTCATTAATGTATTTTAGAATCCCTTTGGATTCTCCTTAAACCTATTTGCCAAAAATATCTCATGCCCTTTTTGCCCTCCTGATTTCTCTCTTGAGTATACTCCTACTGGCCTTATACTCTCTCGGGATTCGCTCGATCTCTGCAGGCTATACCTGATACATGCACCCTTCTTGTTCTGTAGTTCACCCAGCGTTCCTTGCACCTGCTGGCCTTGCCCTTCATACTAAAAGATGTAAGTGGGTACTGCAGATGCTGGATATTAGAGTCAAGATTAGAGTGGTGCTGGAAAAGCACAGCAGGTCAGGCAGCATCCATGGAGCAGGAAAATCAAATGTTTCAGACAAAAGCCCTTCATCAGGATTAAGTTTCCTGATGAAGGGCTTTTGCCCAAAACATTGCTTTTCCTGTCTTTCCAACTAAAGGGCTACTCCTTTGTCTATCTAAAATGTCAACCTGCATTTCGTGCTTTGACAATTATTTCCAAATCTTTCTACACATCCACAGCAATGAACCTACTTCCAGTTTGAGTATAATTACTGATTCAGTTTAAACAAAAAAAATCCCCTCACTTAACTGAGATTGCATTCCATCTGCCACTTTCACTGTATTTGTGACGTTCCTGATTGGTATTCAGTTTCACATCTTGAGCAACAGTTCCCTTCTAGTCACAGTTCATTTACCTTAGGCCTGGACAACAGATTATTTTCTGCCTTTTAAAGTTCGTGAAAATTTTCTTGCACAATGCTCACCAGATTTGAAATTTGTGAACAGATTTAAAATTGTCTCTTACATTCATCATTGTCACGCAAATGCTAAATGGAAACCATTGTCTGCATGGTATTTCAGTATTAAGAGTGGATTTGTGCAGCAAATAGCTGGATTACTAAACTAATTAAGATTTAAACTATTTAATTTCCTGTTTAGCTGCATGAGCAGTGTGAACTGCTCATTATTGCCACAACTCTGATTCACTGCCTCTCTGTCATAATTAGAAGCTAATTGGCTGTATACAGAATCTCTGTTTTAAAAGTCATCTGTCTGTTAACATAAGTAAATTATAGTGACACATCCAGTAACTAAATGAAAAGGGAAGGACATAAGACCTAAACATACTAAATATTTAATGTGATCATCCAGGCAATATTTCCTTTCTCTTTTAAACTGAAGCAGAGCTCCATTATAGGCTTAAATAGCTTAGGTAACCTTCTTATCGCACAACATTTTGGATTACACTAATGCTTCTGAGCCTGTCATAAAAGTACTTCAACCAAAGCCCTGTCTTTGTGCCTAACCACTTTGCTTTTCATAGATGGTACCTTTAGCGAAGGAGTCAATTAGGCATTTCCTTTCCCCTGGTTTAACCAATAAACAAAAGCAAGTTGGAGACGAACATAATTCATAGTCAACCGAATTCTCATTGATAAAAACCCATCTTTTACGTTACAATTGTTAACTTTTGAATGGATCTCTCAAATGTTAATTTTGATCTCTCTCTCTGCACCTTCTGTGTGACTAAACACTGTTCTGTTGCTCTGATGCACTTTTTATGGTACAGTCTGCCTGCACAGCAGGCAAAACAGCACTCTTCACTGTATCTCAGTGCATGTGACAACAATAAATCAATCAACTTGCAATAGATTGTTCTTGTATGTTTCATTGAACAATTTCATATAAATCGATACAAAACATGAAGACAACAGGACAGGAAAAGATCAAAAAAGAACAAGACAATTACACTCCAAACCTTGAAAACAATCAGACAAGTTACAAGAGAGCATAGTGACAACCCCATATATTAATTCCTTCAGTACAGAGATCAATTAGGTGTGCATGGAATTACTTACATAGAATTTACAGCACAGAAAGAAGCCATTCAGGTGAAATGCTGAAACTCCACATCTGTCTTTTCTTGCCTTGTTTCCACATTTCTCTATTCCCTTCTTCCTCAAAAAGAATTTAAATGTGGCAAAGTTCCAATTGTTGTTTTTATGAAAGGGGTGAATCTAAAATAGTTATGGTCCTGTGCTCTAGACTCTCCACAACTGGAAACAGTTTCTTTGTATCTACCTAGTTGAATTCTCAATATTAAAGAGTTCTATGGGATGTCTCTTGTATTTTCTAACAGAAATATGCACTGTCTCTCTAAATCACATCAGAGGACATGACGGCCTACATTGTCAGAGTTGGGGAGACTTCATGTAGGGGTGCGATTGTGACCAAATTCCATACTCCTTTTCCAGGGATTTTGAATTTTAAGAGTACTTTTTAAAGAGCTTGAGTTGTACATACCTGATCTGACTAACTTCATCATGGAGATAGGCATGTCCTGATCCACTGCAATTTTCATTGATCAGCTTTTCAAAGAATTGTCAGAAAAGACAGAGGATGAAAGAACCTTTTGTGAGATAAGTTCAAAAGTTCTTTCTTATGCTTCCAAGCAAAGCTATGTTCCCCAATACTCTCCATATGAAGCTATGGCAGTTCCAGTCAATTCACACGCAATATATTCTATTGAATTTCTAGTGAAAACAGGATGTCTTTATAATAAAAATTTTAAAAAGTCATTTATTCATAACTTGCTCATTTCTTTAAAACAATCTTCATTTTGCTATTTTACAATCATCCATATCTTTTAAAGTATCAATAGCATCAACTGTATGTACTTGAAAATCCTTTATCTTACTCATAAATGAACATTATGCTATTGAACAAGGAAGATCAAAAAGTCAGAACTGGCAATCAAGCAATATTTTTCTTGGAGTTGAGCTGTTCACTCCACTAAGGGATGTGCGGGCTGTTAGAATATAAAAGTTACAGTTGCTTGCCATTGATACATTAAAGGGTAATGATCAGATGATTGACCTTTAATAAAGGAGATTTTTAAAAGAAAAATTTGGAAGTCATGAATTAATAGTTTGTTATACATCCTATTGTCACCATTGGTTGTTTCTATGTAGAGTAAACTGGGCGAATGGGTATGGAAGTGCCATAACTTGGAATGGAGGGCATGAAGGGCCAATTAGGTTGGGGGCCTAGATTGACATGGATGCATGAGAGGCATTGGGAATTGATGGAGAGATTGAGACTACATGGTTCAGACATGTGAGATGTATGGGTGAGGGGGTACGAGGGTTAGTGGGGTTTAACGTTTTTTTGTTTCAACTTGGAAAAAATATTCTATAGCACTATTTAATCAGGCCAATTTTGTCATGACTTTGTATCATATGTCATAGAAACTGACATAAGCACCTGATAAAGTTGTGACAATTTTTTGCTTCCCTTTCTTACGTTAGAAGATTTAGGACAATGGATTAAATTTTCTACTAATATATCAGAGACTGCAACTTTCAGAAAGTGCAGGTTCTCAGTAAAATGGTGACATTTGATGGCCATTTAAAATTTTAAAAACTGTGAATGGATGCTTTCAAAATGAATTGTAACTTGCTGTTTCAGAGATTAATATAGTAATCAGAATGTTTTACTAAAAACTGCGACTTCTTTTTTCTTACTAGTTAGCTATTTTTGTATCTATGATTAATGTGGTGCAATTCCACCTCTAATAAATCTTAAAAGATGCTCAGAAAATAATTATGTAAATTTAGTTTACAATGGCACACTTAATACTCAATTTAATATAGCAATTTGTCAAGTTTGTGTTTCGCATGCATTAGTAACAAAAAGCTAACATTTTCCTCTATCTCAAGTCCAATAAGCCTTCTAAATATATGTGACAGAATGCTAATTTACAAAGTAATGCTTCAAATATTATGTATTAAGTCATAATTTACAGTGCATTGTAACTGAGATGAATGTAGTTTAATATAATTCTCTGCAAAATTTAATGCAAATATGTAATTTGCCCTCTGATTTTATTTTTAGTTTTGCTTTGATTCACTTTGCTAGGAAGAAAATGAAGAGACAATACAAATTAAAGGTTGCAGTTTTGAAGTGGATGCAGGCGAAGATGACCCAGAAAGTGTATATGTGCATAAAACATTAAGGTGATAGGACAGCTTAAGAGCACGGTTAATAAACAATGTTTCTTTAATAGGAGCATAAAGTACAGAAGCAGGGAGATTAGGTTAAACTTGTATAAAACTCTGCTGCAATTTAAACTGGTGTATTGGGCCCAGTTCTGGTTGTCACAATTTAGGAAAAATGTTGAGGAATCAGAGAAAGTGTTGAATATATTTGAGAAAGGTTCCAGGGATGAGAAATTTTAGTTGCTCATATACTTCGGAGAAGATTTTCGTTGTTATGAAGAAAAGTTGGACAAACTTGGCTTGTTTCACCCGGAATTTAGAAAAGTGTAGATTGACTTGATTGCTGAATATAAAGATTCTGAATCATCATAACAAGGTGGATATAGAAAGGACTTTTTTTCTTTTGAGTTTGTGCAGGCGACAGTGTTTAAAAATTATGGATCACCCTTTTAGGACAGAGACAAGGAGAAATCTTTTCTTTATGGGCTGTGAGACTGTGAAACTCTCTGTCTCATAAGGCAGTGGAGTCAAGGTTATTTAGTACTTTTGAGGTGGAAGTAGATAGATTATTGTTAAGCAGAAAAATCAAAGTTATTGGGAGTGGATAAGTTATGAGGAATTTGAAACCATGACCTTATAGAATGGTGGAGCAGGCTCGAGCAGCCAAATGGCCTTATTCATCAGTTTGTAAGGTTGAGATGCGATTTGGTGGAGATATTTATGAGAGGCCTAGGTAAAGTAGATATGGAAAAACAGTCTTCCCATTGCTAGAAAGATTGAAAAAATAAGAGGACATTTAATTGGTAACAAGTGTTGCAGACATGCAGAATTGCAGCAAGTAGTTTATGTCTGGAGTGCACTGTCTGAGCATGTGAAGGAATAAGGTTCGATGAAAGCATTTAGGGGGAAATTAGGTTTTTACCTGGAAAGGAAGAAGTTGCAGGGCTATGGGGGCAGGTAGGGGATGCTTCTTTCGAGATCCAGAATAGATGCAATGTGCCAAGTGCAATTCTATGATTCTATGATGGGAGGAAAGCATAATTTCGCCCCATAAATCTATCCAAAATAGAAAAACAAAAATAATGTCATATGGATGATTAAATCAAAGTACTGAGCATTAGATTGGTTTAGGTGCTCAATCAGACATGTTATATTTACTTTATAGTAATTAGCGAGTTTTGAAAAGATTTGTAGCTCAGGTTGAGGTTCTGGATGTAGGTTTGCTCGCTGAGCTGAAAAGTTCATTTTCGGATGTTTCACCACCTTATTAGGTGATGGTAATCATCATCAGTGAGTCTCCAGATGAAGCACTGCCACTCGGATGGGAATAGGCAGCAGATAAATGGGGACACTATCACCTGAAATTTCCCTCCAAGCCACTTATCAGCCTGACTTGGAAATATATTACGATTGCTTCAATGTTGTTGGGTTGAAGTTATGTAGCTCCTTCCCTAATAGCATTGTGGGTGTTCCTACTTCAAATAGACTGCAGTATTTCAAGAGTTGAGTTCAGCATCACCTTTTCCAGGGCACTCAAGATGGTTTGTAAATACTGGCCTAGGCAGTGTTGTTGTCATCCTGTAAAAATTGGGAAATCAAAATCACAACTAATACTGTCTGGAAAAAGTGAGGACATAGCTTAATCTGAAATTGCTGAGTTCGTGATCCTATAAAGTGCACCGTTGAAAGGTGTGTTGTGTTGCTTACTGAGCTTTTGTTGCATTTCATTGAACAATATTAGAGCTAGAGGGTATAAATGACAGAATGGGTGTAGTGCAGAGAATGAAAATAACAAATATCTGAAAATTTGGGAGGAAATGTTCTCAGAGAACTCCAGATGCTGGAAATCAGAAGCAAAAACAGCAATTGCTAGAAAACTCATCAAAGAGAAAGCAGAATTAATGTTTGGTCCAGTGATTCTTCTTCAATTCTGAAGAGTTCAGACCTGCTGAGTTTTACCAGCAATTTCTGTTTTTGCTTCTGGGAATTTGGGGTTATGCTTGTGAACATAATAGAAGTGTTTGGCAAAGCAGTCAACTGATCTCTGTTTGGCCATTGGAAAATAGTGAAGACTGCATTACAAGAATGAGTACAGTATCCTTAATGACAGAGGTACAAGTAAATTGCTATTAAAGGAGAAGGGAGAAGGAGACATTTTACACTTTGCATGCTTGCAGGGAAATTGCAGTGGCAAGTGGAGGAGCTAATGGTTTTGATCAAGCTGTCAACCAGTGTTGTGTGGAAGGAGCTATCGTTTCAGAATGATGAAAGGGGAGAAGGGGGTACAGGAATTGTTTGGCAGTGGTATTATGTTGCAAATGGAAGATGATTGACTACAGGGTTGGTGGTATTGAGGGAATCCTAATGTTCTTCTGGAATGGGAGGAGAAACTGATTGATCATGGTTCCTAAGGCATTCCCAGTCAAGATAAGGCGGTAGGCCTATTTAAATCACCTGCTATGAAAGGTAGCATGGTTAGAGAAGATGCAAAGGATGCAGAGAAACAAGAGATGAAATAAAGTCCTTACATGACTGAGCTAGGAAGTAATGTTGTCCATTAATTGTGAGGTATCGGTGGGGCTTTTAACAGATGTTGATTAAAACCCTACTCGCAGCTGACATTCTACATTCTGAACTAGAACTGAACTTATGATAAACAAGTGTCTGAATTAATTGTTGTATTGATTTTTTCCAATAAAATATGTTTTCTTTTGTTTTGTCTTTTTTAGGTTCTTGCAACTTTGGAGCACTTAGAAAAAGTCAGCAGCTTTCAGGAGTTTGTACAAATCTTCAGTCAATTTGGAAACGAGATGGTAGAATTTGCCCATTTGACAGGAGACAGACAAAATGTAGGTTATAGATGAATTGCAAAACTTTTAAAAAAATAATCACATTTATGTTATTTAGTGTTTTCAGTTGACTTAGGGCATTGTATTGCTTGGAAATCTCCTCCATGAAAGTGCAAATTATTGTTCACAACGTAACCTCAATGAACTTTAGAATATCCATTGTTTTCATTTGGTGTTTGTATCCGCTGCAACGTGGCCAAATTTCTTAAATGCTAGCCAACTTAACAGCATTATGTATCCTGTTTTATTTTTAACATAGGCTCACAACTTAATTGCAGTTTTTGTGTGAAATGTAGTTATTCGCCACATCAAAATCATGTTCACACTATCTACACTGAAAGCGGGAAACAATTAATTTCTCAGGTGGAAATTACAGATAGTGCAATCTTGTCAGTCGACTGTTGTGATTTAAGTTTATTGTATGTGACTGTTCTGCAATGTGTGTTCTCAATCGCTGCAGTAGTATTGACTTAGATTTGATATTCTTTTAGCTTTGTAGTCTTTCTTTTCTTTATAAAGGCATTTCTATTACTTGTATCTTGATGATTCATAAATTTTCGAAACTACTTAGCTAGTGAATGCACTTTGTAACAAACGGGAATGCTTCTTTGGAAACTTGATCACAGGTATAAAAATATACTGGTTTAACTCTGAGATTCTGTAGCAGATTTTGGTCATATTGTTGAATTGCTTGGAAAATATTTGCATATTTTATCTCTCTCTCTTTAGTTCTGATATGTCACCCAGAACTGTCCTGTATGTATTTCCAGTCTTGAATACTGTTTGCCCTTAGCACATATTCCATGAAGGGCTGTTCTTCAACATCTGTTCCATCAAGTGGCTGGAGATTATACATTGAGGTGCAATGACTGGCTTCAAGGCAGAGCTGCTCATTGAGAGTAATTTCCTGAGTCCGTGCTGGTGTTAGAGATCACCAACAACACGCACCAGAATCTACAGTCTTGCACTAGGCAGTTATATGTTGTCACCATTATGTACGCAATAAAGTTAGTTATTTGGAACTCTGGAAGACAGCACTGGCATTGTGTTGAGTTTGCTTGCATACAAAAGCAATAACAAAGGGAGTCCTTAGCCAAATGTTCAAGAATCTTGCATCTTTACGTTTGTAATACTTCTAATGTATCTGCAGTCTAGAGTAAGCACTCCTTCAGTGCTTGTGGAGCAGGAATGCCTCCTGCCCAGATCACCAAATTAACCAATTAATCTCTTCATGTTGGACCAACCCTTCATGTCTAACCCGTAGATTCCAATTCATCCCCTTTCTCTGCTGCACTTCCTTTTAGACTTGCTGCCACATCCTTTGACAGAGCATCAGTATTAATCTGGCCACAGGTGGGTCCGACTGAATCCTGAAAATTTGCACTTTTGGTTTTCCCAGTTGCTAAAGTTCCCTGTCTCAAGATTACTGTTGAGCCCTAAACTGCTACACAGACTTTTTATGTTGAATTTATTTTTAAAATGTCCATGTTTTTATTTGGATGCTTGCTCAGCATTGGTTGCTAGTATTTGAATCGCTGGCCATATAGCTGAAGTTTTGATCTCCAAAACCTTTGGCAAAGAACCTTAGCAGAAGCACCTGTGAAGCACAATTTCCACAAGGCCTTTATATTTCAAACAAAAGCGGCCAAACTGCTACATAAGATTGAGAAATTTTAAATGCAATTTTCATCCATTGTGTCATGGATTTTGAGTGACATTTTTACTCTTGTTTGAAAAACATACTTGGATGATAAGCCAATCTTGCCTGTGAAATTGGTCACGTGTTAGCTTGAGTTAATTAGTATGGTGAGTTTTTACCCTTTTAAGCCCGTGACTGACCATTCAGGGACTTATTAAATTGAGCATTTTTAGGTGTACAGATACATGAAGGCAATTTTTCTGTAAATAAGCAACTCACTACGGTGTATAAATTAACTTAGTAATTGATGTTCAGGTGCGTTATTTAAACAAACTTTCAGATAATCAAAATAAAATTGTTCACAGTAGTGAACTGGATGCTGTTTATTCAAATTGCTTATTTCTTGTGATGTAATATCCAGCTTCAGTTATATCAGTGAAAATGTGCTAGGTCAGTCATTTTTAAATACATTTGGGAATAGTTATTAAGTAATTAAGGTGAGTAAGCAATTCTATTCCAAAGAATAGTCTAACTATGCTGGTTCATTTTTAAAAAAAAATCTTTGCAATTGTAAAAATGTATTCAAATAGAATCACTAATCACATTTATGTTGGCCTGCCTTTTTTGTTACATTCACACGTAGCACATGGGTGTCACTGGCTCTGCCAGCATTTGTAGCCTATCCCTAACTGCCCTTAAGAAGGTAGTGGTGAGCTGCCTTTGGGAGTTGCTGCAGTCCTGGTTCTGTAGGTAGACACACAATGCCATTAGGGAGGGAATTCCTGGATTGTGACCCAGCATCGGTGAAGGAACAGCAAAATATTTCTAAGTCAGGATAGTGAGTAGCTTGGAGGGGAACTTGTAGATGGTGATGTTTCCACATATCATCTGCTGTTCTTGTCTTTTTCTAGATGGAAGCAGTTATGAATTTTGCAGGTGCTGTCTAAGGATCTTTGCTGAATTTTTGTAATGCATCTTGTAGAGAGTACACACTGCAGCCACTGGCCGTCAGTGGTGGAGGGAGTAGATGCTTGTTGATGTGGCCAATCAAGGGGACAGCTCTGTTATGGATGGTGTCAAGCTTCTTGAATATTATCGAACCAGTGATTTATAGAGGTGTAGGCTAATTTTATTTTCATGAGCGTTCTTTGCTGGCCAGCATTTATTGCCTGAACCTAATTGCTTTTAAGAGTTTGCTTGCTTTTATACTCTTTGCCTCTGTTTATAAATGCAAGGATCCTATAAGTTGCCTTAACAACTGTTTCAATTTGCCTGTTGAAAAAACCAGAATTCAGCTAATTCAAGATGCAAGTGGGTGGCGTGGCTGTTAGAGCTGGATCATGCAGAGGAAAGGTGTGGACATGTTGAGAGACTGAGGAGGCAGTGTGAAGGGCGTGTAGGCTTAGTGATGTGGAGGATGGGAGATGAGGGGGTTAATGGGAGTGAGAGGGGGAAAAAGAGGGTGTGTCAGAGCTTGGGCTTTGGTGGGAAGTGGTTGCGATGACACAGGTAAGGTTTGGGTAGCAGACAGCAGGATATTGTACATACCTTGGCAGAGCAAAGAGGTTCGTTGATCTACTTCTACACTGCTGCCTAGTCCTCCTCACCCTGAGGTCGCACTGACCCAGGTGATGACCACACTGGCATGACATGGTATCATGGTCTCCTGGTTCTGTCGGAAAAGGATTCCTCTCTAATCCCACCCCATCCAGGTCCCTCAGAGAAGCATGGTGCCAGCCTTCCTTTCTCTGCCACCTGTCTTCATTCCTTCCACAGCAAAGCTTCCAGATAGCAGCAGTAGACTTGGGAAGATGGTGTGGCTGCACATGTTCTCATCATACTCCACTGAGCAGCAGATTGCTCTGGGAATCTCTGGTGGCAATGTAGGATGGAAATCTGATATGATTCCTGTCATGAGGACCCAAATAGCAATTAATGCAGCAGGTTTGATGTGATATGGCTCAACCTTGTGCCAGAATCACTCCAGTTATGGAGTTCCCTCTCCATCTTTCCATCTCACTTTTCTTCTTTAAGATACACTCCCTAAAAGGAGGTGAGCTTTTGGTCATCTGACCTGATATTTCCTTAGGTGGCTTTATGTCTAATTTTTTTATATAATGCTCCTGTAAATTACCTTGGGATGTTTGATTACATTAAAGACACCACATATATACTAACAGGATTAAAACAGTTCAGCAGTGAATTTTGGCTAATTTGATTCTCATAATAAAGTTCTCTGACCACAATGCATAAAGGCTGGTGTTACCAGATGGAAGAATCTTTTTGCTAAATTTACAAATATTTAATGGAGTACCATTACTGGAAAGACTTGGCCTTTCAAAATGGCTGTCCAGTCCTCCAATTTATTCACTTTTTTAGCATATTTTGATGTTTTGAAATTATTTTTATAAGACTTTTTAGCATGATGCTGACATCTATCCTGTGATTTTCTAAAATTTATCTTGAAAGTTGAATTTTAAAATAATTCCTATGGATCAGACTTTTTAAAATTCTTACTCAACTTTCTACTCTTTGCATTTACGATCTTATCAATTTGTTTAATTGCAGAGAATGTTGTAAAATGATGATTTAGAAAATGAAGCTAATGGGTATGTCTTCTGTTTTGACAGATTCTGTAGCCGTTACTTCAGGTCACTGTCCTAAATTCTCTGTTCTTTATGTTAAGTTGAAAAATATGCAGGGGCCCACATTATGGGATACTCCTGTCTTTCCGATGCAATCCTCATTTCAGAGTAGCATGTTCAGTAAGTAGGTACTTTGAATTGAAGTCAGCTTCTACTACTATCCCTACATTGCTGATCACCAAATAGAGAACAGTATAAATTTCATTTAGATCTTAATTAAAATGTCATCACTTGCATATTGTCATTCTTTTGCTCATAAAAATGGAGGTTATAAACTGTGTTTATTCCAATGTATTAACTACTGGGCGGAGTTGGGTCAGGATTCATAAGGGATATTTATTGCTCTTTTATTCACTACTATTTGCTGAAATGTTATTTATCAAATGATCCCCAGACTCCAGACTTACTTTTCATATCAATTAGACGGTCAAGAGGGCTGCACATGAACCTCCACCCAATTGTTTTACTTCATCTCATCTTATTGAAATGTGACTCCGTTCATTTCTCCTTTATACTCCTTTGACTGTTAAGTGCCAATGCTGGCATTTAAGAACCATTTTTACTGATGCAATTGGATCTTGATTTAGTTAATTCTGATTTCTTTCCATTATGGAACTTGCAGCATCATTTAATATACCCCTAAATAGTGTTGAATTATGCAATACTTGCTATTAAAAGCCATCCTGTAAACTGTTACAATCAGTGAGTCAACTAATGCATGCATCTCAAGCCAAATGAAAGCACACATTTTACATTAGTTTGCCAGCCGTCAAATGAATTCTTAGGCCAATAATGAGGAACGAGTGTCCCTAAATAATGCAATTGATCTGAATAATATGTTCAAGATACAGTTGAATTGGTTTAGGAGAGTTGACCATCAAGTTGTTTGATTCATATACTAATAATGTCACAGGGCAATCATTGGTATCATTGGGCTCATATGGGGAAAAGATATCATTATGATTCAAAAGCAATCCAGAGCACGTGAGTGTAACTTTTAGAAGATAAAAAGTAAGCTAATTATGCTTCAAATTTTGAAACAAAATTAAGTTGACCACTGATTCTGAGTGAGTGGAGAAAAAGTAACATGGAGTGGAAATTTGAACAATACACCCAGATTAGGTTTTGGAACAGACCTTAGATGACACAACAGGTTGGCATTTTTGTTCCTGCATTTGTATTGTCTTAAAGTGCTTCACATTTGTGTTTATAATTCTTATTTAAGCTATAAATATGCACGTTGCGTGGCAACTGCTTGAACAATTAGTGCAGAGAAAAACATGTTTAAATCAACAAAAGATAGAAAATAAAGTGCTTGTGAATCATGGTTACATATAAAACAATGCAGTATCATGAATTATGTATAAGTACAAACATTCATGATTAAATCAGGACAGTTGAAATAATTGATAAATGTGTATTAGGATGCTACCAACGTATTCATACTGATTTGTTTTGTAAAATTATGAGATGATTGATCTGACATCTTCAGAAAATAACTGTCATTCATAACTGGCTGCATCTGTTTATGTGGGAGAAAAGGAAATTAAAATCCTTTTGGTAACTCTTCAGCTTGATTACTATATCCATTCAGCTTGGAATTGGTTGTGAAGTATGCTACATGACTACATGTTTTCCAATAATACATTATTAAATTGCTTATCAAGATATTATTTTGAAAGAAAGCAGAAAATAAAAGACAAACAAAATGGAATAAATTAAACAGGTGTTGTATTCTGTTGAAAGTGAAAACATATATTGTCATGTAACATTTTTATTCTGCTGTGTTTGTTGGTCCAAGCAATGCAATTTATTGGCTGGCTTGTTATGAACAGGGAAGTTAATATCCAGAATCTGCTACAGTTGTTGATGAAAAATGGAATATGTGTTTTTGTTCTGCTATACTTAAAAAATATTGAGGATTAAAGTTGGGCTCAATGATTATGATAAGTACTATCATAAGTACTTGATTATACATGGTCTTCTAAGCCTTAGTAGATAAATTCCAAAGTACTCGCAAACCCAAAGTCTTTCTGTATTTTGATACATTTTAAATATTTATTCCACTTCTTGTATGTGCAATTGATATTTTAGCACGTGTGAACAACCTGCTCACAGGCTGTGAGGGGTTAAAAGGAATACAGAAGAGAACAGTTTGCATTTCTTGGTTAATGCTCATCTCTTCATGCATACTCCTCCCCCCCCCACTTCCCTCTCCCATTCCACACCTTCCCTACACAAATCCCTATTGCTGGAGTTAAACATTCTAATTATGAAGCCTTTGTCTCTATACATCAGCACAAATCAGTATCTGATGCTGACTGCCCACTAAGGGTCCATTGTGATGTGATGATCGTGTCCCTACCCCTGGATTGAGATGCTGGGTTCAAGTCCCACCTGCTCCAGAGGTGTGTGATAGCAACTCTGAACAGGTTGGTTAGAAAATAAAAATAGTGAACTGCCTCCTTACCACTTTATGTTGGAGCATTTGCAGCTTTCAGTATTGGCTGCAGCATTCCATAAGACCATAAGACATAGGAGCGGAAGTAAGGCCATTCGGCCCATCGAGTCCACTCCGCCATTCAATCATGGCTGATGGGCATTTCAACTCCACTTACCCGCATTCTCCCCGTAGCCCTTAATTCCTTGTGACATTCATGAAGGGTTGAATAATGTCTGGAGGCCATGCCACCATTTCTCGTCATGAATTGAAAACAAGTCCCTTTAATGTATGCCTTCAGTTGATTGGCTTAGATTATTTTAAATGTTACCATGGATCTTCACCAACGGTGTTAATATTCCAGTCTCAAATGTGGACCGTGTTGACTTCCACTCCATTTAGATACAAAAATGTACAGCTCTCTCAACGGTGCTGACTCTTCTGATAGGGGGTGACAGTATGCTATGGGGGAGCACACTGCTGGTTCAGGAGAGCCCTGGGTTACAAGGAGGTGAGAAATTGTTCAGCCTGTGTGACAACATTGCTGTTGCTGCTAGAGGGCTTTGACATTCCAGCTGATTGATTTAGTTTTGGGGTGGGGGGGGAGGTGCTTGCGTGGGGGTGGTGGAGGAGGGGGAAATAAAATCAGCTTTGAAGTTGAAATTTCACCTGCGAGTGTGTGCACTTGTGGGGACCTCCTTGTGAGAGCTTCATCAGCAACATAATTTGATTTGGACGCTTCTCCCTATCAAAAAGTGCTACTCTTAACTCTGTTTTCATTTCCACTTAATAAATAGTACATACACTAGGTTAACATTTGTTATCATATCAGAGAATAAAACAAAGTGTAGTGCATTCTGGTCTTGCTTCAATTAATATATGGGAGTAGTTATCCACAACACCAGAATGACCCCTGACCACCCACTGATGCAGCGTGTGACTTCAGTTAGCTGTTGCAGGCTTCAGGAAGTGTCTCTGATGAAGCCATGCCCTGTCTACACATGTACTGCTGATGGTGGGGAAGCTGGGCTTGTGGAAGAGATAGTGGGTAGGGATGAGAGGTTTGGGACAAAGCTGGCAGTTGGAGCTGAAGTGGAGCTTCCCTTCCCCCAACAGTGTCTGGAGTCGGTCACCTTGGCTGCTGCTCCATCACCAATTTCCCCTCTCCAGCCACTGTGCCACCAGGGGATGGGCCCTTCCCAGAGCAGGGAGGCTGTGCCCTCGGGCTAGGGTTGCTGCTGCATCTGCTCCCTCCTACACTCCTGACCTGCTGCTTCCCCTCATTGTCACTGTTGAAGAAGGAGTGACCCAGTTTCTCATTGCAACTGCACACTATAGCATCTAGAGATGGTGTTTGCAGCATTCACAGCATTAATAAGGTATCTTAAGCTGTAAGTACTTTTTCGTTCTCCTTTTCTAATTGATGTATGATTGTTTAAACACAGGTTTAACAGGCAATTTGAGCAGAAGTTAAGAGAAATTTTGATAGATTTTGTATGTTTTTAGAGTAAAATAGCGATTCAACTATGTTTATATATCCTAGTTTTTAAAAAAATATATTTAGCTCCAATTTAAAGCACATTTTCATCAATTGCAGAGTCTGTTGGGCATTCATCTAAGCACACTATTGCCTTTTAGAAATGATCAAACCTTGGTGAAAACTACAACTTTGAAATATAATCTAATGTGTACTCATAGCTTGTTAAAATATGCAATTTCTTCTACATAAAGCACATATTTCCCAATTCCCGGTCTGTCCAACTAAATTAACCTCCTGAGGTAGGGCTACAATTCTGTGAAATGTTTTTCATGAATTCTTATACTTTAGGAAGCTCTGGATATGAATCTAGTGTTTCAGCTGATATCACTAAACCTTTAATAATTGGTTCAATGTATTTGATACATTTATTTTTAGAAAAAGACTAAAAGAGTTATTTTTTGAGAATAGGTGAATCTTTTAACTACCTGCATTCTTTAAAGCTGAATGACATTTTTCATTGTAAAAAGTTAAATAACACTCCAGTCTATTTCAAAGATCTAACTTTTTATTTCTGTTTTCTCAAATGAAAAGTGGTTCGTGAAAGTGATGTAAGTTTTTTTTATTATTTTTCCCTTAACATTTTTATTACATACATGTCTTTTTGAAGGTAATATTCCCAAAATTGCTCACACTGTTCCAGCATTAATAGTATATAAATCTGACTTATTTCCTAAGCTTGTTAAACTTAATTTAACAGTTTTGTTTAACTTTATTGAATCGACAATAAGCAAACCACTAATCCTTTTGCACCTGAACTAATGGTGTATTTGTTACCATTTTCAGTATGAGAGTCCAGTACCTTGTATTTATCCAGACTTCCTAATGTTTGACCACTTTATTGCTTTAATTTGGAATGCAAATTATTGCCTAGTGTAGCAGTTGTAAGGGCACTTACTGAGTTAAAAATTTAATCTTATTAGGAGTACTGTCAGATTTTTCAGCAGCTGCTTTTTATTATAAAGTACATTTTTAATTCTACTAGATAATTCCTTGTACAATTTAAATCCTAATCTTCTTTAGTCTTGATGGCAAAATTTGAAAGCCATGTATTATTAAATGTGTTTTATAGTGATTCATAAAGTACATTTGGTCTTTTGCTTTCCATTATTAGCTTTTAGTGTTTTGTACTTCATGTGGCAAGTTGTGCATGGATTTTCCATACAGTTTTTATTACCAACAGTAATTTCACTATAATTTGATTGCTCAGCTATAGTGAGCCCACATAAAATCTGACACTGAAAGAGTACTTGATTACAGCACACTTCGGGGATTCACTGAATCCCTTGTTTGAGTTTGTTCTCTCATCTCTCATATCCCACAAGAATAGAAGAAAAAAAAACATTTTTTGAAGCAAACAACAATTACAATGGGTTATTTGGAGAGATAATTAATTTTAACTGAGTGTACTTGAATTTCAATCATTGTTTCTTCAGTTGGCCAATTGTCAACAATCGAATTCTGTTTCATGTAGAACGAGAAAAAACAAAGTGAACTAATCAGCTGAGTATCTGAGCTATGCATACAAGGATTTCCCAAGTATGATCTTTGCTGAGTTAATTTCTTTCAAATAGGAAATTCGTAATTCATTTCAGTCCCTCTGGGTTTGAAGGGGAAAATGAACACAAACACACACACACGCTTGTGCGCACACAAATATTCTCTCTCTCTTTGGCTCTCTCACTCGCATACAAAACACACATATACACAAAACACTGTGAGGATTCCAAGTTCAAGTAGCTCAGTTCTAACGCTTATATCTCAGTAATGGTAAAGTCGCCATAATCTCAACAGACCATACAGTTGCTCTCCCATTAGAGAGAGATGGGACAACTGGTGGCCCTACCTGAGGGTTACTACACATCAAGTGAGTGGAGAGATTGAGAAGGAGAGTTATCAGCTGGTGCAGGAATAAAATCCACACTGTTGGCATCACTCTGTACCAGAGTCCAGCCGTCTAGCTAACTGACCCCCGTCACCCGGTAACAGCCACATAACAAGCACACAGTATGTGGGTTGACTGTGCAGTTATAACTCCAACAACATCAAAGTGGAAGAAAAATAAATTGGAGGAAATCTGGTGAAGGTGAAGCAGACACATAATAAACTTTGCATACTAGCTGTTGTCTTGGTTTGCTTTATCTCTGTTCAGTTCTTTCTGACAGGTACTTCTATCTGCTATGAAACTTGGATTTTCTTCAGCTAAACTGTAATAAATCTATTTTTGTTCTTCCACCATCACAGAAAATCTTGTTTTATTACTAGATTTTCACCTTGAGCATAGGATAAAGCTGAAAATAATATTTAAAACCAATATACAGAAGAACCTAACACAATTTTTGTGCTATTGGCCATTAATGACCATGAAAAGCTATTGTGTACTCGGTGGTATACGAGAGAAATATATTTTGAAAAATCCAAAATAATAGAGTCATGCTTATATTATTGAGCTAATATTCTAGATGTCTTAATGCAGAGAATGTGAGTTCAAATCCTCCTGTAGAAATTTGAGAATTTGAATTGAATTTATGCTGAGTTTTGTTTAGTGTTATAAAAATTTAGTTTTTAAGAAAAGGTCGGAATGTTGAGTTGTTGGGTTTCTGTAAAACCCCCAACTGGTTCATTAATGTCCTTTAGGAAAGGAAATCTGCTGTCCTTGCTCACTTTGGTTTAAATATGGTTTTTGTCCGAGAACACATTGAACACTTCCAGTTAACCTCCCAAGTGATCTGTCATGCTGCTCAGTCATGTCTAGGATGTGAAATAATGTAACATTAGATTGCTTAATAGTATGATAAAAGGACTTATTTCTGTTTTTGTTGATTTCATAAAACAAGGTGCTCCATTAAAAGCTACTTCACCATGATTTGTTTCTCTAGGTTTAAAAGGGTGTAATAAATAAGGAACACATCAATGGACCCTGTCTGAATATCATTGAGTCTTTCAGAATACTTGATGTCTCAGCACTGCATTTAGCCAATTAAGTTGAATCAATGGTGTGTAAATGTTGCTTTTGTTCTATTTTGATAGGATCTGAAAGATGAAAAGAAGAAGGCAAGGATGGCGGCTGCCAGGGCAATACTAGAGAAATGCACTATGATGCTTCTCACAGCATCAAAGGTAACTAACCAGTGGGTAAAATGCGTCCATCTACAGCTT
This sequence comes from Chiloscyllium plagiosum, assembly GCF_004010195.1. Classification (NCBI taxonomy): domain Eukaryota; kingdom Metazoa; phylum Chordata; class Chondrichthyes; order Orectolobiformes; family Hemiscylliidae; genus Chiloscyllium; species Chiloscyllium plagiosum. The sequence continues at coordinate 65,991,774 of NC_057714.1, forward strand.
TCTATGTTCATTTCCACTTGATTATATTTGATTTTGAATAAGCAGTTTAGAGAGGCTATAATGAAACAACATTGGCAGACGACAGTTTGTGCTGACAAATATCGCTGATCTCACTGTTAATCTGTGGTTATAAAATGGAAGAGTCTAATGAGATGCAGTATCAAAATCATTCTGGTAAAGGCTTCCACTCCTGTAACTATAATTGTGGCTCCATTTATGGTGTAATTTCACTTGTCACTTTTCTTGCTAAATTGCATTAGCTGTACTGCAGTTTACAGTCTGAAATGATTTTAACTCTTGGATTTAGACACTGATAATTATAATTGACACAATTTCTCTCTGAGTTCAACACTTTTATTGAGAACGTTGAATAAAAATTTCAATTAAGTCATAAAGTTGCCCGTACAGTCCTAGATCACTTAGAAGTAATTTTGATTGAGATCTCTCTGCTTGTTCACTGTGTCTTATCCAATCAATATATACATATACTATGTGATTTCTTTGAGCAGTCCCAGTTGATGTTTCTTGTTGCTCCTTTCTTGTGTGTTCCTGTGTGCAACTTTTTCAGAATTGAATTCTTACAAAATTCAGTTTGTGAAAGAACATGTGAAAGTAGTCTTAATTTATTCATGGGATGTGGGTGTTGCTGGCTCGGCCAGCTTTTATTGCTTATCCCTAATTGCTCTGGAGGAGGGAGTGGTGAGCTACCTTGAATTGCTACAGTTCATCTTGTATAGGTACACTTGCAATGCTGATAGGGAGGGATTCCAGGATTTTGAACCTGCAGCAATGAAGGAATGGTGACATAGCTCCAAGTCAGGATGATGTGTGGTTGGAGTGGAGCTTGCAGGTGGTGGTGTTTCCATGTATCTGCTGCCTTTGCTGTTTAAAGGTGGTAGAGACCATCGGTTTGGAAGGTGTTGTCTGAGAATCCTTGGAGATTTTTGCATTGCAAATTATGGATGGTCTACGCTGCTGTGTCTGTGGTGGTGAGAATTAATGTGAAAGATGGGGTTCCGAACAAGTGAGCTGCTTTATCGTGGATAAAACAAAATGGAGAGTTTTTTTGCACTCCTGACTTGCACATTGCTGATGGTGGAAAGACTCTGAGTCAGGAAATTAGTTACTCACTGCAGAAATCTGAGCGCCTGAATGATGGGATGAAGTTAAGGACTGATAAGTTGTTTGTCATGGTTCATAAATAGCAATAAATAAACAAATATGTGTTTGCATGTATGACGAAGTGTCAGCCATGCCATCTATGTGCCCTGAGAAGTGTTTGTTATTGGTTCCCCTCTTATTTTGTGCATAGTGAAGGGTAACTCCTGACTGACAGTACTTGACTGGGTGCACTGCTGGGATTTAAAATTGGCACCAGCATCCAGGATCCCAGGATATCCTGGCAGTGGCGAGTAACACCACCTTTGGTGACAGGGAGAGTACAACAAGCAGGGCACCTTGGTGCGACGTACTTAGGTAATGAGGCATATTTAGGAAAATAGTGTGAGGAGACTTGCAAGGGATTGGAAAGAGAAACCCATCATGAAACTTGGCAAAATTGACACAATCATTTCTGGTCAATCTCCACCAGAGATTAACCAGTGGGCAAAAATTTGACAGATGGAAGTATGATATGATTGTTCACTTGCACATAGAAAAGCAGAATCTTATCTAGCTATAGAGACACTGCAGGATATTGCAGTACTGAGGCACCTTGCTGTCCTTAAAAATGAGTCATTAAGTAACAGCGTTAGCTTCGTTAAGTATTTGGGAAATTAAGTTGGCCAGGTGATAAGGGATGGAATAGATTTCCTGTTTTGATGTCCTCCTCATCTGATTGTAAGACATGGGTTTTTAACCATTTGAAGGATGGTCTTGCCAAGTCAGTGTCATTTTTTGATGAGTTGTTCTACAAGTGGCCTGGGTAAAAACATTAAAAGCTTAATGCAAGTCACAAAATGCACACACAGACACACACAGACACACAGTTCTGGTGCATGTGTTTAAATCCCATCATGGCAGATGGTGAAATGTGAATTGAACATAAAAATCCAGAAATAAAACCAGGTCAAATGGAGACCATGTCCTTTCAGGAAGTTAATCTTCTGTCCTTACCTGATCAAGCCTGTATATGACTCCAGATCCACCACACTGTGCTTAACTCTCACTTGCCCATTGCAGTGACCTCAAGAGCCAGTCACTTCAAGAACAGTTATGTGGTAAATGCTGGCCTTGCCGATGATTAACATGTTCCATGCAATAATAAAAGGAACACCTCTAGGTGGTGCAAGGAGCATACATACACAAGGTTAAAGCCAACTTCATTTGTCAGCATCAGAAGGAGAGCAGTCGCATCCTGGTTTCCTCTTTGAACCCTGAAGCCATCTCTAGATAGTTATGAAGCCTTCTGCCCCACATGCCTGTCTGAAAAATATTGAGTTGGTATCATAAATATATTCTCATTGTTCTGAGAGTAATCTTTAATGTTAGCAAATATGAATGTCCCTGGCATTGTCACTTTGCAATCAACTTTTGTTATAACAGATCGTCATACAAAGGGAAGCAGAATGTTAGACTTTATTGCAGTGGAGATGCAGTATAAAAATAAGGAAGTAAAGATAAATTCACCATAATTTTCCCAGACCATAAGGCTGGGAGAGATGATTAGTGGTTTAACCAGAGGCTCAGCTCAGCTCAGGTAAAGGGGAAGATTGCGAAGGAGAGTCCTTCATGCTAACCTCAAAATTGAGCCCATGCCATTGGCATCACTCTGCATTGTAAACCAGCTGTCCAGCCAACTGAGCTAACCATACTGCTATAATTTTGCAGGGTATTAGTGATATTACACCTGTAGTACCAATGGTCTGTTAGCTCAGTTGGCTAGATAGCTGCTTTGCAATGCAGTAATGTCAACAGTGACTGCGATCACTAGGAAACTCCTTCTTTCTCCACTTCACCCTTTGTCTGAGGCATGTGAACGCTCTAATGAAGCTCACTGCGAGTCATCTTCAAAGCAGTCCTCTAGAAGTACGGCAACATTAATTTTTCACTTCAGTTCAGAGGACTATGTACAATTTTGATCACCTTGATTAAGAAAGGAAATATTTGCACTCTGAGCAGTCCAGGCAATATGCATTGGGATATTACCTCAGATGACTCATTTTGTTTTATCTTGAAAGAGTGACCAGCTGGAGCCAAACTCATTGGAGTGTAGAAGAACGAAGGACTCTCTGGTGGTAGTTATAGAAAGCAGGTCCCTTTCCTGAAGTATCTGAATCTAAGGGTACAATCTCAGAATAAGGAGTCTGTCATTTAAGATGAAGGTGAGGAGGAATTTCTTCTCCTTGAGGGTTATTGGAATTCTTTGCCCAGCAAGAGGTAGAGGCTAGGTCATTTAATATATTGAAGATTGAGTTAGACAGATACTTGATTGTCAGGGTAACCAAGGGTTATGGGAGGATGATTGGAAAATGGCGATAAAACCGCAATGATGATTGTGATCCGCCATGATCAGATTGAGTAATGCAGCAGGCTTGAGAAGCCAAACGTTATGTTCTTGTGCGGGGGGTGAGGGTGGTGAGAGTGAGCATTGGAGGTGGTGGGCATTGTTTGGTGATCTGGAGGGTGATGCAAACATGGTGCTGGAAAAGTGGCCGGGGTCAGGGTTTTTGGGGTATGCACAGTATCGAGGTGGGTGAGCAGTGCCAAGGTGAACCTGAGGCAGTGTCACGGGTACATGGAGTAGTTGAGTAGTGCAGGTAGTATGGGGTTAAGGAAGAGTTAATCCTACAGGACAGGGACCTTTAGAGAACTTCAGTGAAACTGAAGCAGGGTCTCAAGGGAGGTGTCTTCATTGTAGTTGCTGTTCACCGCAAGAGCTACTTATTCACCTTGTTACTGGACCCAAACTGGAGCTGGTCACGATGATGAAAACACTAAATGTTAATAAGGCAAATGACATGCATTCCTACCACATTGCTGACTGGAAAATCTGGGGCATCTCCAAATCATTGTTACACATGACTGCACCAAAGTCTGTTCCCTAGCTACCAATCAGTTTCTCTCCCTGGCAACAGTTTGAGATTAAATTAGTCTGTTTGCAAACATGTTTGACCTCACTGAGAGCTTCCAGCTTAGAGTTCACAAAGTTATGTAGATTGCCTGTTTCAACTTCTACAAAGTCACCCAACTTTGCCATGACTCAGCGAACCTGCTGTCGAAACTGTCAATCACACCTTCATCAGATCTATATCTGACTATTCCAATGCATTCCTGGCTGGTCTCTCACATTCTCCCCTCTGTACATGTGAAGTAACCTAAAACTCTGCTGCTTGTTGCTAAACTGTCAGTAAGTTGCATTTCCCTGTCATCCACTCACTAACTGACCTACACTGGCTCCTTGCCAGGCACCATTGTGATTTTGAATTTCTGATTTAAAAAAAAATTGTATTGGACTCAACATATCTCTCTCCACAAATACAGCCAGACCTGCTGAGTTCCTTCAATTTGCTTTGTTCAAAATTTTCACCCTTGTTTTTAAATCTGTTCATGTCCTTATTTTGTTGTATTAAATGTATAATACGTGTGTACATTGTGTTGCACATTATTCCCCAAATATCAGTGTGGTTTATCCCTTCAAGACCTTAAAAAAGGAAAAGAAAAAGCAATAACAGGAACGTTTGATACTTTTCATGGACGTCTTGTAGAACCCTTCTACTCTAAATGGACAATAATTGTGGAAAAAAAGAATAAGATAATTGAAGCAGTAAATTTCACTCGTTAATTTTATTACATGGAAAGAGTGAACATCAAGAGGCAGAAACAGATGGGGTAGTGTAACACGGGATGATCTTGTTGACCAAATGATCTTTTTCGGTGATAATAACACCAGTGTCTAAGTTTACAAATGTAGAACTCTTTGTGCGAGTTCAGTGTTAGTGGAAAGCATTAACATTCAGAGAGCTCGAAACTTTCTCTTGACATTTAATATTGAGAAATATAACAGCCCGTATCTTCTGAGTGGAAATAATTGCTACAGCAGCATAGACTGGAACTGTGAATCTAGATCTTGCAGAAGTCCTGATCCATCGGACAAAATGGGAATTTCCCAAGAAATTTCAACTTCTAATAGTTAACTAACGAGCATCTGATGCACTCCAAAATCATCGTCAACTCAGAAGTACAGTTAGGATCTTCAAAGAGTTCCAACTCATGTACTGGAGCAGTTAGTCAAGGAAAATGAGAGTGGTTAAAACTTGCTCTAACACTTTGGGAAATACAAAATTGACCCTCCTGAATCACCACCCTATCTATCTATTAGCAAACCCACCACCACAATGCCTGCCTTACCCAGGTATCACCCCACTCCTTTACCTAATGCTACCCTGCTTACCAACATAGTCAACCACCCTCTTGCCCATGTACATAGGGAACATTAAACATAAGAGTGGGCCATTGGACCCTTTGAGCCAGCTCTGCAATTTAATATGATCATGGCTGATCATTCAATTCTTATCTTGTTCTCACTTTCTCCCAATATCCTTTCATCCCATTAGTCCCAAGAACTATATCTAACTCCTTTTTGAAAACCTTCAATGTTTTGGGCTCAACCACTTTCTGTGTCAGAGATTTGCACTATCACCATTCTCTAGATGAAGAAATGCCTCCTCAGTCCTAAGTGGTCTATCCCATATCTTTAGACTGTGATTCATGGTTCTGGGGTCCCTGATCATTGAAAACAACCTACATTTATCCTGTGTAGTCCTGTTAGAATTTTGTGGGTTTCTATGAGATCCCCCTTCATTCTTCTAAACTCCAGTGAACATAGTCCCAATCAATACAGTCTCTCTTCATACATCAGTTCTCACATCCCAGGAAGTAATCTGATAAACTTTCGTTGCACTCTCTCCAAGCCAGAATATCTTTCCTCAGCTGTAGAGACCAAAACTGCACACACTATTTTAGCTGTGGTCTCAGTAAGGCTCTGTACAACAGCAGCAAGCTATCAGTGCTCCATACGCAAACCCTGTCACTATGAAGGCCAACATACCATTTCTGGTCTTCATCACCTGCTGCACCTTCCCTGCTTAACTTGCTTAACTCACTCACAAATATTCATTCACTAAGAATTATTAAATAACATTAAACAAGAAAAACAAATTAGTTACATTTAAAATTATTAAATAACCCTGTAATCAAATGTTTAAAAGAAGGGAAATAAATTAATTACATTTACAATTAGTTAATTATAATCTTATTAAATGTTTAACAGAAGCAGAAACATAATGAAAAGCTATGTAAATCCTTAAAAATGTCATAGAAGTATTATTAAATCTAATTTTCAGTTTAAATCCCTGTGTTGACTGCTGCTACCTGAAGAGGAGAAAGTGAGGTCTGCAGATGCTGGAGATCAAAGTTGAAACTTTATTGCTGGAACAGCACAGCAGGTCAGGCAGCATCCAGGGAACAGGAGATTCGACGTTTCGGGCACAGGCCCTTCTTCAGGATTCTTTGGCCTGTGCCCGAAACGTCGAATCTCCTGTTCCCTGGATGCTGCCTGACCTGCTGTGCTGTTCCAGCAATAAAGTTTCAACTTTGATCTCCAGCATCTGCAGATCTCACTTTCTCCTCGAAGATTTCAACCTACTGCGAATCCTCTTACAAGGATGCCTTCCTTGAAGAAGCTCTCTGCCTCTCTCTACAAAGATTTCAGTGAGTCCCTAACACTCTCTGCTCATTCCTGAAGAAGGGCCTGTGCCCGAAACGTCGAATCTCCTGTTCCCTGGATGCTGCCTGACCTGCTGTGCTGTTCCAGCAATAAAGTTTCAACTGCTGCTACCTGAAGGCCCATTTTATTTTCTGTGATCATGAGGGGTTGGCATGGCTTCATTTCCCCTGCGCTCCATTGACTCCAACTCCTATGTGCTGCAAAGGAAGCTTCAGAGACCAAGCTACATCAAAAAACTGGCCATAAAAAAAACAAGGCTCAGTAAGTGAGTAGTATTTCGCACAGTTGACGTTGGACAGAACAGCTCTGATCCCGATCTGAAGCTCTGGGCTAATGTGATACATGCAAGCACAAATAAAGTGAAAAGGATTATATAATCGAACATTCTTTGGTAAGTAAGACAAGAGTAGTAGTTTATAACAGTGAAATGTTGTTTCGGTACACAGCAGTAATTGCAAAATCAAATAAATGGCTGGATTGTAAGTGCATTCTCAGTGTCAATTCCAAGGTAAGATTGCTGTCATAAACCATTACTGACACCATGTATTTGATCCCATTGCTCCAAAATAATTTGGTTCTGGAAAGGAAGCAAAGATTGTGTTCAAGTTGTGAGCTATAAGGGAAACGTAAGTTTTGCTGACAAAAAGAGACAAGAGTTAAAGCTTTCTGTCTTGCACTCATCAGGACAAATGAAAGAATATCACATTTCAAAGTGAATAAGTTTATATTGTCAATTGTTGGCAAGTGGACTCTGATTACAGACGAGTGAGGTGAAGAGAAACTTCTTTACTCATAGAGTTGTTAGGATTCAGAATGCGCTGCCTGGGAGAGTGGAGGAAGTGGATTCTGTAGGAGGTTTGAAAAGAGAGCTGGATATACATTTGAAAGTGATGAATTTAGAGGGCTCCTGAGGTATGGCTGGGACTAGCTGGGTAGCTGTTTCAGAAGCTGGTAGAGACAGTGGTTCAAATGGCCTTCTTCACCACTGTAAAACTCTATGTTGCGGGAATGTACCAGGTGATAGGTATTCCTCAAACTTTAATTTAATGACAAAAGGCATGATACCTAAACATCTTTGCAGGACAGTCCCTGCATGTGAACATATGAACATCAAGTATAAGTGAAGTGCTTGTTCAACATTAGGGCCCATAGTAGGAATAAGTTGGTTGGTCAATACATGACTTTATTAACTCATTTTAGGATTTCTGTGAATTTGCGCAAATAAAAGATGGTCTAATTAAAGGCAGGATTGTATTAGTCATAAGGGAGCCTGCAATGAAAACAGACTAATTCAGAGAGGAGAAACATATTCTCAGGAAGACATTGACATGCACAGAACCTTGATCAGATGGGCCAATGGGCTGAGGAGTGGCAGATGGAGTTTAATTTAGATAAATGCAAGATACTGTATTTTGGGAAAGCAAATCTTAACAGGACATGCAAACTTAATGGTAAGGTTTTAGGGAGTGTTGCTGAACAAAGAGACCTTGGACTGCAGGTTCATAGCTCCTTGAAAATAGAGTTGCAGGTCGATAGGATAGTGAAGAAGGCATTTGGTATGCTTTCCTTTATTGGTCAGATTATTGAATGCAGGGGTTGGGAGGTCATGTTGCGGCTGTACAGGACATTGGTTAGGCCATTTTTGGAATATTGTGTGCAATTCTGGTCTCCTTCCTATTGGAAGGATGTTATGAAACTTGAAAGGTTTAGAAAAGATTTACAAGGATGTTGCCAGGGTTGGAGGATTTGAGCTGTAGGTAGAGGCTGAATAGGCCAGAGCTTTTTTCTCTGGAGCATCGGAGGCTGAGGGGTGACCTTATAGAGTTTTATAAAATCATGTGAATCTTGGATAGGATAAATAGACAAAGTCTTTTCCCTGGGGTGTGGAGTCCAGCCCTAGAGGGCATAGCTTTAAGCTGAGAGGGGCAAGATATAAAAGAGACCTAAGGGGCAACCTTTTCACGCGGAGGGTGGTATGTGTATGGAATGAGCGGCCAGAGGAAGTGGCGGAGGCAGGTACAATTGCAACATTTTAAAGGCATATGGATGGGTATACGAAGGGTTTGGAGGGATATGCTGGCAAGTGGGACTTAGATTGGGGTATCTGGTCAGCATGGACGAGTTGGACTGAAGGGTCTGTTTCTGTGCTGTACATCTCTAAGACTCTAAGCACTGAGAATGCGAATCACCAACGAGAGCATATACATGTTGGAAGAAACCAGATCTTGCTTTATAATGATTGATGCACCAGAACCAAAAGGGAGAACAATCACAGACAAAGAGCAGAATTCAGGTACTGCAGAGGACATTACACAAAGGAGAGAAAGGTATGTCTAGCAAAGCAATGTTCTCATTGTAAGAAGCTGAATCATTTTGTAAACAGGTTAGGGGAAAGTGCAGCAAGCAGGTTCAGATGGCCTTGAGATAACAGCTTGAAATTTTGAAGAACCCATTTACACCACATAACAGGTTAATTCAGTCAAATGGGAAGTGATGGCCAGTATTGTCACTGGACTGTTAACCCAGAAACCCAGATAATGTTCTGGTGACCTGACTTCGAATCCTGTCACAGCAGATTGTGGAATTTGAATTTAATAAATATCTGAAATTAAGAATCTAATGAAGACCGTGAATCCAGTGTCAATTGTCAGGAAAAACCTATCTCGTTCACTAATGCCCTTCAGGGAAGGAAACTGCCATTCTTACTTGGTCTGGACTACATGCGGTTCAAGACCCACAGCAATGTGGTTAACTCTTATCTGCCCTCTGGGCAGTTAGCAAGGGCAATAAATGCTGCCTGGCCTGCAATGCCCTCTCCCCATGATGAATAAAGGAAATCAATGGATGATGCATGGTTTGTGACTGTTAAAATGATGACTGCAGAGAAAGAACACCAGGTCACCATAAAGTGTCAGACATCTGGTATAATGCAACATCATGGCCATCACTGACCTGGGCAAAGTGGCTCAATATGGCAATCGGAAAATGAAGCCCTTGAAAGTGAGGTTGAGGCTAAATGATCGTGCCATATTTGTGCCAAGAGGATAGAACCTTCTGTATGAGACAATTGAAAATCTAGACTTGCAGATCATAGACAATACCATAAGAAATAGGACCAGAAGTAGGCCATTCAGCTCCTTGAGCCTGATCCACCATTCAAAAGGATCATGGATAACCTGATACTCTTCACATCCACTTTCCTGAGTCTTCCCTGTAACACTTGATCCCCCCAATAAGAGCATAAAATGGCAAGCAAATATCACTAATTCAACTGGAGCAAGTCTAAAGCTTGGAATGATAATTCTCAATGTACCAAAGAGATTTACAATGTGTTGAAATTAAATCATTAATTATAGAACAGATCATAGAGTTATCCTGTCAAGTATAACCTTGAAGTAGATGAGAGCATGAGGAAAATTAAGCAACTGATGTGGAATATTCCAGTTGCCCTCAAAGCCAGCCTGAAAGTTAAGACAGGAGAGCTGAAAAAGAAGGTAGTGACAAGAAAGTGACTTCCACAGAATGGATTAGCAGCATGGCTATCTAAGAACAGGCAGTGAATCACAGCTGCTAAATAAAGCTCTGAAGAGATCGCACTACCTCATGCCAACCATAGAAGGAACTTTTCCACAACTTAATATTCTTTGTGTACATAAGTGTAAAGTATGGTTACTGGCAATTGAAAATGGATGAAAGCAGCAGCCTTTCTTACATTTTGGGTGCCCTTTGGCAGTTATCGATGGTTGCGCATTCCTTTGACATACTCATGGCTCCAGAGGAGTATCAATGCCAGCAACGTCAGATAGTGATCTTCCTGGAATGGAAACTAATGTGGAGAACCTGATAGTACAAGGATGTGAAAACATGATGGAACAAGCAACTGCAGAACACAATCAATATTAAGTGAAACTCGAGAGAGCTCACCAGCTTCACTTGAAGCTGAAAGAAAAAAAATGCAATTGAAGATGCTCAAAGTCAAATATAGAGACCATATACTTATAGCAAAAGGTCTTTGCCCAGACCCTGAGCGCTGAGTAGGTGAGAGCTGTAGCAGCAATTTGGATTCAAACTATTTAAGTAATGCTTTGCCTAATTTGTCATCTGAGTGTGAACCATTATATTAACTCACTAGAGAACGTACAAAACTTGACCTATTCTTGGGAAATAAGGCAGGGCAGGTGACTGAGGTGTCAGTGGGGGAGCACTTTGGGGCCAGCGACCATAATTCTATTCATTTTAAAATAGTGATGGAAAAAGATAGACCAGATCTAAAAGTTGAAGTTCTAAATTGGAGAAAGGCCAATTTTGACGGTATTAGGCAAGAACTTTCGAAAGCTGGTTGGAGGCAGATGTTTGCAGGTAAAGGGACGGCTGGAAAATGAGAAGCCTTCAGAAATGAGATAACAAGAATCCAGAGAAAGTATATTCCTGTCAGGGTGAAAGGGAAGG
>NC_057714.1:66005010-66012348 GCF_004010195.1 Chiloscyllium plagiosum
TGAATCTTGAAAGGGTTCAGAAAAGATTTACAAGGATGTTGCCAGGGTTGGAGGATCTGAGCTACAGGGAGAGGCTGAACAGGCTGGGGCTGTTTTCCCTGGAGCGTCGGAGGCTGAGGGGTGACCTTATAGAGGTTGACAAAGTTATGAGGGGCATGGATAGGATAAATAGACAAAGTCTTTTCTCTAAGGTCAGGGAGTCTAGAACGAGAGGGCATAGGTTTAGGGTGAGAGAGGAAAGATATGAAAGAGACCTAAGGAGCAACGTTTTCAAGCAGAGGGTGGTATGTGTATGGAATGAGCTGCCAGAGGATGTGGTAGAGGCTGGTACAATTGCAACATTTAAAAGGCATTTGGATGGGTACATGAATAGGAAGGGTTTGGAGGGATGTGGGCTGGGTGCTGGCAGGTGGGACTAGATTGGGTTGGGATATCTGGTCGGCATGGACAGGTTGGACCAAAGGGTCTGTTTCCATGCTGTACATTTCTATGATATGATATGCTTTGGTATTGGAGCATAGAACTAAAATCAAACAACCATGATGCCAGTGCCAGGGCTGAAATACTATGGTGTAAATGAGGAAGTCACTCGACAGTGTCACATCAGCAATACAAATCACTTCAAAGCATTTTCTGCAAGCTACTACTATCAGCTCCCAAACATCTCCAAAACATGTGACTCCATTTAGCGGTATGTGTATCTGATATAAGGTCAGTTCTGCTGTAACACGGTACTTCCGTTCTCGAGAAATTCCATGTTGTAAGAAAATCGCATAACAGCAGCACCACTTAAACTGATGGGGTCGGAATTGCTTTATAACCGATACACACTTTAAAACTTCACTCTTTCAAAACAACATCTTCAATTCATCAATTATGTTCTAGCAAATTCGCCTTAATGAAATACGTGTTATAGTAGAATGACCTGTATAACCAAGGGCAACAGATGTACATCAAAGTTGTGCTGTCGGGAGCATTCCTCCTCGTAAAGAAAACAGCGGATGCTACGACAATGTGAAATTGTCCAACGCAGAACAGCAGCTTGGCATGTTCTGGAAGTCATCAACTCAGAAGAGACATTGTATCTAACAGACAAGCACCTTGTTCAAATCAAACAATCTACCCAACAAGATATAACTTCCCAAGTGCTGCAAAAAGTAATGTGAGCAGATGCCCCTGCACCTGAAACAATCACGGCCACATCTGCTTTAAGAGCATTTTGGGCAGACAGATAATTGATAGGCCAGGATGGCATATTGTGAAAATAGAGTCATTATCTCCAAGGAGTCAGGAGAATAGTTTTTTAAAGTGTATTTCTGCAAGAAATCGAGTCAAATTTGAGGAAAGCAAGAGATGTGCTTTACAGGCCAAGCATGAGCAACAAAATGAAGGAGCACCTCAGCTAGTGCAGTGCTTATAATGAGTACCAAGTTAAGCAAGGTAGAGAACCGCTGATGAAATGACTTTCCAGACAGACCATGGATAAATCTGGGGGAAAAAAAATCCTCCACTGGTACAGGAGGTATTCATTTTGTAACCATAGATTACTATTCTGACCATTGGAAAGCAAACCAGCTGACTTCAACAGCTACCACTAAGATTTTTGAATGCCTAACTGCACACTTCAGATTTACAACACTCCTAAAATTCTGATGAACGTCAATGGTCCTCGGCTCATGCGTGAAGTGGAAAAACTAGGCAGCAACGAACATTGCTTAAAAAAACAGGTAACTGAGCAATCCTTGAATGGCGAAACACATCCACTGAAGGCATGGAGAGTGCAAAGACTGTTACACTGCACCCAAATTATTCTTCCAATAGCACAAGAACTATTCAAGTCACAAGTAACAGGTGTGTGACGAAAGGCTGACAGTCATTTTGTTTTTGACAAGGCTGCCAAACTGCTGTCCGAATTGAGCATTGAAGAGCCAGTCAGGGTACAAACCTTCAATATTTTCAACAAAGTCAGCCCAAGTGGCAACTTGAGACCTGTGTAGAATAGTTATCATTTTGTAGGTGATGGAAGTGAAAGACATACATACAAAGCTAAAGAAACTGTTCCTCAATTGCATGTGGCTGATCAGGAAAATGTGAACGCACAGACTGCGGATCGAACATCAAACTCGGACGGCAACAGCAATTTAACAATAGAAATGGAATAATAGTATCATGTCAACAACAAATGATTCAGGAATAACATTCCCTGGGAAAGCAATATCACACGTATGAATTGCCAACAACAACTTATTACATCAAGAGACCAGATGATTTTACCCTATGTACAATGCTTATGGAGGAATTGATGAAAATAATGAACTGCTAATACTTGAGAACAGTTATATATACATTGGGTAATTTGAGTAACTCAGTGTACAGGATAATACGTGCAAATTGTTTTTTTAAATGAAAAGGGGGATATTTAGGAGAGAAATACAACTTGTATCAATGTGCCACTTTGCTTGCTGCAGTCATGCGTGCTTCATATGGAGGTAGCAATCTTAAAAACACTTCAGTAAAGATGCCGAGATGACCAGAGTGCTTCCTTGTGAACAAGGAGCATTGTTTGAATGTAATTATAGCTGTCATTGCATCAGGCAATATGTGAAAGGACTAACACCAACAATCTCAGTAAAAATAGAGTTGTGTCTGTAAAATTGATTTGGAAACTGAAAGCCATTGATTGCTTAGTTCTAGGCTTCTAATATCCATGCAACTAAAGCATCAAATTCACTCACTGAGGAGCTGTTGTTATTGTTAACCTTTCAAATCTTTTATTAATGGTCCACTCACCCTTCTCAATTTCCTTTTGTATGCTTTCTATTTTTTCTTCCTCATGTAAAGATGGTTACTTTATAAATGTTGAAAATCCTCCAACACATCACTTCCGCATCTAATCTCTGTCCCAATCCTGTCTTCAGGTTCACATCCACAAACAAGCACTTGCCCACAGGGTTTGGAAGTTTGCTCATCTGCTCTTCTCTTCTCCATTCCCCACAATTTCCCCAGGCTTTTGAGACTTTACCATCTAGTTATGGTGTTGACACATGTCTTAATTCCTTATTGAAATAAAAATTGCAGCAGATAGATTTGAATTGCTCTCAATAGTACAGTATTATTAGATGTTATGGATTCAGATGTGTTTTTTCCCCATCACTGTATATGTTACAGTTGTATGGGACATATGCACTCCTGGCTAATGTTCCTTCTAAACTGCATAACAATTGGGAAAGTGCTGCATGAGGAATAAACAAGAGCACAGCAAAGTGCCATTTAACTGCACACATGTAACTATGTGTCAACCTTTAAGAGGCTGTATAGTGCAACAAGTTGGCTACGTACAGCAAATACAATAAGAACGAACATTGCTTCTGGCTTATGTGTACAAAGGGTATTAATGTACCAGCCATATTGTACCATTTTACAATAAAGAAAATTTGCATTAATACAGAACAGCTCAATTTTGAGCAGAATATGAAACCAGGCTGCGCTTCCTCTAAAATTAGTTTTTACAGAAATGGATAGAGTTATTATGTTCGTACTATCTTATCAAATCTTTAATTTAGATGGAGTGAAATATGTAATGCTTTATATTTCATACTTTTCAACAAGTTCATAACAATATCTGGCCTTGTGTAATTTGAAATTTTAGCATCTGTTAATGTCTAATACAAGAATACAATACAGGAATATAAATTGTCTCTTGGTGTTATGATGTAAAATTTGTTTTCAGTGTGTCTGATCTTGAGTGACAGTCTAGACTAGAATCTTCAGATAAGAATTGAGCTGCAGCTGAGATGTTTGTCTGGTTTCTAATGTACTTACCAGTGCTGTTCAGTTAGTGTGATCACACATACTTAACTACTTCACAAGAAGCTTCTTGTTAGCACACTCAGAGTTTGATGCACCAAATTATGAAAAACTGCATTGACTATCAGTGTTGCAATATGTGTCTCCATACTCTTACCAGAGATGACTGGTGATGATTTAACCTGAGGGCCACCACACCTCAGGTGAGGGGAGAGGTTGAGAAGGAGAGTCCTTCATGGTAAGCTGGTGATAGGAATTGAACCCATCCTGTTGGCATCACCAGTGCTTCGCAATCTGTGGGAGGCGATAGCCTGGTAGTATTGTCACTGGACTGTTAATCCAGAAACCCAGATAATGTTCTGGAGACTTGGGTTCAAATCCCACCATGGCAGATTGTGGAATTTGACTGCTAATATCTGGAATTGAGCAGCTATTGATGCCCATGAATCCATTGTTGGAAAAACCCATCTGGATCATGAATGTTCTTTAGGGAATGAAACTGCTATCCTTACCTGGTCTCGCCTACAAATGACTCCAGACCTAAAGTAATGTGGTTGACTCTTAACTGCCCTAGGGATGCCTAGCCAATGACGCCCTCATCTTGTGAATGAATTTTAAAAAAACCATCCAGTCAACTGAGCTAAACCGACCTCCGGTGTTGTAACATATCATTACTTGTAACAATGTATTGCATTGTTAATAATTTCAATGTTTTTCAAGTTATCTTATAAACTATTAATTTCAACCAGCACCAACCAACCCCACTGCCCCGTGAATGGCCCCTCCCACTCTGCCAAGTTCATGCAAGTCCTGCGCCTCCTCATCTCCACTCCCTACCCACCCGACACCTGGAGAAAGAATGTTTCATCTTCCGCCTTGGGACCCTTCAACCCCATGGCATCAATGTAAATTTCGCCAGTTTCCTCATTCCCCTCCTCCCACCTTATCCCAGATCCAAATTTCCAACTTGGCACCGTCCTCATGACCTGTTGTACATGTCCACCTTCCTTCCCACCTATCCGCTCCACCCTCCTCTCTGACCCATCACCATTATCCCCACCTCCAGCTACCTATCGCACTCTCAGCTACCTTCCCCTCAGCCCCACCCCTGCCCATTTATCTCTCTACCCCCTTAGCTCCCATCCTCATTCCTGATGAAGGGCTTTCGCCCAAAAAGTCGATTCTCCTGCTCCTTGGATGCTGCCTGACCTGCTGTGCTTTTCTTGACTTTATTGATTTCGACAGATAATGCAAAAGGTTCAAGCAAAGCAGGAAAGGGGTGATATACAAACAAGATGCAACACTGATACTTAAGGAGATTTACAACAGAGAAAAGGAAGGAATGGTTGGCAGTCCTCAGAATGGCAGTAGTGAGGACGCAGATGCTGGAGAGTCAGAGTAGATAGTGGTGCTGGATAAAGCATGGCAGGTCAGACAGCATATCAGGAGTAAGAGTCTTGACGTTTTGGTTCAGGAGAGGAAGGGCCCTGCCTGAAACATTGACTCTCCTGCTCCTCAGATGCTGCCTGATCTGCTGTTCCTAGTCCTCAGAATGGAAAAGTCATCTGGTACGGATCGTTCACTTGAAGCCAGGCTGCTCCTGATTGTGAATGAACTCACTTCCCACCCCCCTTCATTCCTCCTTTCACATTTAAAATCCCAATCACCATCCCACCCCAACTCTAGTCTGCACCCCTCAGTGAATAACTTGTTCACTTTCCTCCCCAAAGTAGTGGAGGTTGTGTCCTCCCTTCAGCCCATCTTGCCCTTCCTTTCTGTGGAAGGAATGACCATGGCCCATGCCCTCAAGTGACCTAAGTGAACAGCCTCTGATTGATGTCTTTTCACCTTTCTGACCTCCTTAGCACTACCCACCAAACTGGCTACTGTGGAAATATAGCACAAAATGTGACCCACTCCCTGGACTGCAGAGGCACACAATCCTGACCGAGATCATCTGACGAACCTGACCGTGGCCAATACCCTGGATTGGTCTCGGAAGCTGCCCTTGACTTCCTGTGCTGGGTCCACCTGACTGATAGTCCCTCTACAAACTTCACTGAGGATCACTCCACTAGGACTTTATACAGTTCAAATGGATTTCAGCAAGGCCTTTGACGTGGGAAACTAATAAAGAAGGTAAAAGCTTCTGGTATTCAGGGTAACTTGGATCACAAATTGGTTTAGTGATAGGATACGGAGAATAGTGGTAGAAGGCTGTTTGTGTGACTGAGCATGGTGTGTAGTGGTGTAACATGGTGCTCAGTGCTGGGCCCCTTCTCATTCGTGATATTTATGATTGATGTCACTGAGAATTTGGGATGGATGATAAGTAACTTTTGGATAACATGAAGATTGGCCAGGTGATTGCATTGAGGAGGAAGGTGTTAAGTTACAAGAGGATGTAAACGGATTGGTCAGATGGGCAGATAAATGGCAGATGACATTCGATGCTGATAAATGTGAAGTGATGCACTTTGGAAGAAAGAACAAGAAAAGGGAGCACCCAATGAATGGCATGACACCAGTAAGGTCAGAGGAACAGAGTGATCTTACACTGATGGACCATTGTCCCTGAAGCCTGGACCCTTGCCTTTATCAATAATGGCATAGATTAAAAAAGCAGCGAGGTCATGTTGGAACTGTACAGATCCTTGGTTAGGCCACAGCTGGAGTACCGGGTGCAGTTCTGGTCAACACACTATGTGATTGGATTAGAGGGGTGCAGAGGAGATTCACTAGGATGTTGCCTCGCATGGAGCAGTTTAGCTCTGAAGAGTCTGAGGAAGGGTCACCAGACCTGAAACATTAACTCAGATTTCTCTTTACAGATGCTGCTAGACCTACTGAGCTTTGCCAGCAACTTCTGTTTTTCTTAGCTCTGAAGTGAAACTGGTTAACTCCAGGTGGTGAGGGTCTGGAATGCTCTGCCTGGGAGAATCGTTGAGGTGGAAAACGTCACAACCTTTTAAAAACTGTGTGGATAAGTCCTTGAAGTGTTGTAACCTTCAGGGCCATGTGTGTGTGCAGGGAAGTGGGACAAGCATGGGCTGTAGTATTTTTTGCTATACAGACTTGATTGACTGAAGGGCCTATTCCCTCCTGATTGATTGATTTTTTTTGTTGTCAAATGTACCGAGGTACAGTGAAAAGTTTTGTTTACTGTATGATTCTATGACTGAAACGGGCTACCCGTTTGCTGCACATTCAGGGTGTTTATTGTGTAAGCCGCTGGCACATAGTGCAGGTTTGAGATTGATGTAGCACATGTAATGACTGAGGACTGCTGACCAGTTAGGAAAGTTGTCTGGTTGTGTAACTGTGCTAATAGACATGGTAAGATATGGCATGGAGGTTTTGAGCACCATCCCCCACCTTTTCCTCCGCTACATCGATGACTGTGTCGGCGTTGCCTCGTGCTCCCACGAGGAGGTTGAACGGTTCATCCACTTTACCAACACCTTCCACCCCGACCTCAAATTTACCTGGACCGTCTCAGACTCCTCCCTCCCCTTCCTAGACCTCTCCATG
>NC_057714.1:66013593-66093027 GCF_004010195.1 Chiloscyllium plagiosum
TGGGGGAGGGGATGAAGGTGATAGGTCAGGGAGGAGAGGGTGGAGTGGATAGGTGGAAAAGGAGATAGGCAGGTAGGACAAGTCCGGACAAGTCATGGGGACAGTGCTGAGCTGGAAGTTTGGAACTAGGGTGAGGTGGGGGAAGGGGAAATGAGGAAACTGTTGAAGTCCACATTGATGCCCTGGGGTTGAAGTGTTCCGAGGCGGAAGATGAGGCGTTCTTCCTCGAGGCGTCTGGTGGTGAGGGAGCGGCGGTGAAGGAGGCCCAGGACCTCCATGTCCTCGGCAGAGTGGGAGGGGGAATTGAAATGTTGGGCCACGGGGCGGTGTGGTTGATTGGTGCGGGTGCTCCCTAAAGCGCTCGATTATTGCCCAGCACCGATCCTTCTGGCACACCACTGATTACAGATTGCCATCCTGAAATGCCTTACTCCAACTCTGTCTTCCATTAGTTAGTTAGCTTCTGTCCATGCTAAAATACTACCTCTAACGGTATGGGCTTTTATCCTATAATCAGATCGGTCATGATCTCATTGAATGGCAAAGCAGATTTAATGGGCTGAATGGCCTACTTCTGTTCCTATGCTTTATGGACTTAAGCTCATCATACATTCAGAACCAAGAATACTTCATTGCTTAAGAAAGATTTAAAATCTTGCAAGATGGTTTATGCAAAATTTATGCAGAATCATTTTCTACGTTCAATGACACATCCAGCAGAATTGTGGCTGTAAGCACCTGCATAGACAAACAAAAAATTGTCAGCCATTTAAAATTGATCTGAAAATCACATGAACACAATGGAATTCTGAAATAATATTGTATAAATATATTTCAACATGACTTGTGGCATTCAGTTGTACAGTTGCATTTGCAAACCTGAGATGCATGTAGTAAGATTCTGAATTATATTTGGAGTGTTGCTATTCATTTCACTCGTGTGAGTATTGTGATACTAATGGAGTATTATGTTTTCTAGACTTGTCTTCGGCATCCGGACTGTGAATCAGCAAGAATAAACAAGGGAGGCGTTTTCCATCGCATGAGATTGGCTTTAGATCAGGTGATAGAGATTGTCACAGATTCGAGACAAAATGCTGAAAATGAGATCCATCCCACCAGCATCTATGCTGACATCAAAGAATTTAAAGTAAGAAAGGAAGAATAAGTTGAATTGAAATAAAATGCACTAGGTCTGTTATTTCATATGCGCATACCAAATCACTAATCATGTATATTTCTAATGCTGATCTTAGCAGTTAAAAATTTCAAGTAGTTTTATTTTGTTGTATTTTTCTCTAGACTGTTTTCACCAGGTATGAACATGTAATGTTAAATGGCAGAGAGTTGAATGCCATATGAACACATTAAGCGTTAATTTTATTTAATACATTTTGTCAAAGTGGATTTAACTTGGTAAAAGATGAAATATGCTACAGTTTTATTTTGCATATTACTGGGCTATCAGTTCTGTTAGGGTTAAGCTGATGTTCAGTGTTTCTAATAGCTTTCAGTGCGTGGTTTGCAAACACTGATTCATGACAACATGTGGGTACCTCAGAAAAAGGCTTAGTTTATTGCCGCTGGGATCCTTTGTCATAGGGAGGTGGTATAATAGTGCATATTGATCAGAAATACAACCTAGAGCTTTTTCATTAGTGCTGCATTTTCGTAGTGAGGTTATTTCCCTAGCAGATGATACAATAAGTCTGTAGATTTGGTCGCTGAGCTTGAAGGCTTTGAAGCAAGCAAATGTATAGACTTATCATCAACCTGAGGTGCAAATCTTCTCAAAAATCGCTAAGATGATACAAAAGTTGGTGAATTTGCAGCAGTTTAAAATTTGAGTCTTCAAGGATAGGAAAAATTGCAATAGAAGTCACAGGAAACTAAAATTAGCACTTCTAGACTCTTGCTGCTTGTACAAATTCTGTGCTTTTGAATGGGAAATGTACCTCGTATTCCTACAGGGAGTATGATATGGACAGCAGAGTGGTGAACTGGAACAGTGGATAAAATATGTTCCAATCAAAGTGAAAATCAGTAGCCATAAACTCATATTTGTATCAGATTGCACTTTGTAAAGAGACTGTGGAAGTGGTAACTGCATGGTAGAGTAATTATTATTTTATCAGAGTGGTAATCCCCACAGGATGGAGGGGGATGGGGATGAGAATTTAAATTCAGTTTAAAACAGTGCGGAAATGTGTGGACAACATGTGATGTCTGAAACAGAAGAAATTTTACCAAGATTAAAATAGATCTTTATCTGGAAGGACAAATTGGGATAGAGAAGCTTTGATCAACAAAATGAGTATGTAGAAAGAAGATTAAAACAATTTTATTCCATTATAAGAGAACTGAATACATAACAAAGACTTTGTATTTGGGGAGATTAGATTGATTTTCAAAAATGTTTAAAAGTATTTTATATTTCCATGGCAAAGAATTTAATAGAAGAATAGTACAGGTATATCATGGAAAACATAGATATGAACAGGACCATGCTATTCAGTTCATTATCATTTTCCTCCACCATTTAGTTGGAGAATGAATAATTAGTGTCTCTGCAGCTACATGTACTCACTTTTGTAGCATATCCATTATACTGTTACCCAACAACTAACCGACCAACATAACTTGGCAAACTTCAATTCTTCCAGCAGTCTCCCACAGTCTTTTGGGGATGATAGTTCCATGTTTCCATTACCTCTGTGAGCAACTGCTTTCTGACATTTTGTCTGAACTGGACTATCACTAATCTTAAAGTTATTCTTCCCTCATAAAGTAAAGTGATAGATTATGAAGCAGTTTGAAAAAAGTTAGCAAACAAAACCTATGAAGGGTAAGATGGAGGAAAGCATTCACAGAAACACAAATCAATAGAATGGATAGAACAGTGGAATATGGGGAAATGATAGAGATAATAATGAGTTACATAAATACTTTACCTCAGTTTTCACAGAGGGGTGGATTTGGGATTGTGAATTCTGCAGAAATAAGAATAACATTGCTAATCAAGATTATTATTGAAATAATAGTTATTTAGTACAAGTAAATTATCTTACACTTCCAAAGAACTAAATAGAAAAGTAGCACAGATATAACCTAGAAAACATAGATAAGAACAAGACTATGCAATTCAGTTCATTTATCATTCCTCCACCATTTAGTTAGGTAATGTACAATTATTTGTAAAATTGTAGTAAAGAAGTGACCCAACTGAAGATGGAAAAGTTATTGGGATCTAAGAATTATAGAGCCTAGATCAGTGTAAGGGAGATAGGGAGACGTTCAAAATCTTAAGCGGTTGAGGCCTGGGGCGCTTACCTATAATATTATAGAATGATAGGAAAGGCTGGAGGGGCTAATGGCCAAGTCATAGAATCATACAGCATAGAAACAGACCCTTCAGTCCAACCAGTCCATGCCAACCATAATCCCAACCTTAACTAGTCCCACCTGCCCTTGGCCTATATTCCTCAAACATTTCTTATTCATGTACTTATCTATATATCTTTGAAATGTAATTGTACCCACATCCACCATTTCCTCTGGAAATTCATTCCACACACAAACCACTCTCTCTGTTTTAAAAAAAATTGACCCATATGCCTTTTTAAAATCTTTCTCCTCTCATAGAGTCATACAGCCCAGAAACAGGCCCTTCAGTCCAACCAGTTCATGCCGACCATAATCCCAAACTAAACTAGTCCCACCTGCCTGGATTTGATGCATATCCCTGGAAATGTTTCCTTTTCATGTACTTCTCCAAATGTCCTTTAAACACTGTAATTGTACCCACTCAGCTTAAAAATATGGTCCCTAGTCTTGTAATCCTCAATCTAGGAAAAAGATATCTCCATTCACTTTATTATACCCTCCTTATTTTATAAGCCTCCATAAGGCACCTTTCAACCTCCTAAACTTCAGTGAGAAATGTCCTACTTCTAATTATTTTGTTTGATAATCAATTATACATAAAAACAGAAAATTCTGATAGTACTCAGCAATTTAGGCAGTGTCCACAAAGAGAGAAATGGAGTTGATGTTTCAGATTGTCAATCTGAGATGTTTAGATGGTTAGTCTTACCTTTGTTGTTGGTAAATTGCCATTGGCTGATTTTCCTTTGCTGCACATTCTAAGTGTACCTGGGATGTGTGGTCAGAAGAAAATATTCAGAGACTCAGTATGCCAGGTCTGAGTCTCAACTGCACACTTATCTTTACCATTAGTTACAGATCTTCACTGTTAATTATAATACAATGGAAGCCTACATCCTTGTGCTTATAAGTGTTGCTACTTTTTTAAACAAGCAGACTGCAAAACTGAAAAGTTGTGATGAAGTGAATGCCCTTGGATTGTTTTATTGATTGTGAAAAAAGTAATTAATGAGAAGTTACAAAAACCAAAAACTAATAATTTAAGAGCAAGGAAAAGAGTGGTTAGAATATAGAGTTGGCTATCTCAAACTATGGTTGAAACTGATTTTGTTTTTAAAAACTGAATAAGCTGATTGTGAAAGAATTTGACCTAGTTTTTATGAAATCGCATGGGGGAGTGAGCAGGAGTGTGGGATTAGATTAACTGAGTCATGGGCATATGCTTCATGAGCTGAACAATGTGTTCCTGTTCTGTAGCTGTCCAAGATTCAAGCATGGGAGATGTTAAAGGTTCAGTTTTATAGCTAAATTCTGTCTAATTGTGAACTAATACTCCAGAAGTGGACCAATAGTTAAAGTTTCAAATTTGTGTATTGTATACATTTTGATTTTTTTTAATGTTTTGCAGCCAGATGAGGAAATATACTGAAAATGCTATTATTTTTACTGAATTGTAAATATGAGAATTGTGAGCCTTGGGCCTAATCAATTCCCTTATACAATTTCCATGATCAAATTTCTGACATATACTTGATGGCTAGGTATAGAATCAATTATTTTCAGAAAAGCGTTGCTCGATCGCATTCATACAGATTTTTACATTTGGTACATCAGTCAACTTCTTGGCCTCTTTGAATGAAACTGCTAACTTAATGCCAAACTATGAGCAGCTTAATGCACAAATCTGTATCCACAAAGTACTAGGTTGAAATTGTTCAAACCTATTTATATAAAATCCATTAATGCAGAGATGTCTTGTCAATTGAGAAGAAGCATTCATTAATCTATTGACCTAGGCTGGATTGGGTCTCTAGTTGGAAGCATTGTGTGCCAAACAATTGTCCCAGCCAATTTCCAGAAAATTGCATTCTGACGCTTCTCATATTTCTGTTTTAAACAAGTGCAGAATGCAGCATTACTGTTACTTCTAATGGGAAATCTTCAGCTTCACATTTTTGACATATTGGTATGCTGACTGAGGAATAAAATGTTTTCCCTTCATATCACTACACTGTAAGATTGTGAATTTTAGCCAGATCATTCTAGGAAAATTGTCAAATGGCAATAAAATAGCTAAAAATGAAATAAAGAGGCCAGAATCTAATCTGCTTGTGGATGGAGGGGATTGAGATGAGCAATAATTTATTGCCCAATGAAAGGGATGTGTTTTTTTCAAACCAGACCCTGGGTAAGTTTCCACAAATTGTTATGGCTCCAGACTGGATACTGGGTGAAAAGAGATGAATTGTCTCCCCTCTTTTATTCATCTACCCCTCAGGTGGTGACATTAGGGTTTAAGTTGAAATGGCTCCCTTCCTTGTGGATACCCTTCTCTCAGACTCAAATTAACTTAAGCTTGAAAGGAGCCAGATTAACCCGGCTCTCTTGAGTTTACAAAGAATGACTTTATTAATTACTAAATTTGAGAAAATTTAGTAACACCGTGCACATGCACATACGTTAGAAATAAGAGGTGAATTCAAAAGTTTGAAAGTCTTTTTAAAAAAATAACATATATGGATCAGTCTCTTGATTGTTTGCAATGGGCGGATAGTTGAGCATTGCAGCTGTTGCGGTAGAGGTTACCAACAGTTAGTAGATGAACAGTGAGCTTCAGGATTGGTTGAAATTCTGTAGTTCTGATGCCTCTTGACCGTGATTGAATTCCAACATTCAGGGTGAATGAGAGACATTTGTTATTCTGCTACATTTTGACTGGATTGCCACACTCTAAGTGAGGCACAGCCTTTACTTGCATCGCGGGGGTAACTAATGGATAGTTCTTCAAGATGAAGTGCTAAAAGTGGCCTGCTACTAAGAGGGAAAATATAGAAAGCCCCCTCGTTATATCTATTTGTTAAATCTGTCCCAGTGTGAGGTTTCCCTGGCCATTGATGTGTGACATTCCATTGAGTTCACATCAGGCTTTGCCAGTCACTGAATTTAAATCCTAATATTTTTAAAAACAGCACATTTTGGAATTAAAAGTCAAAAAAACTAGAGATGCTTTGAGGTTCTGAGCAATAATCAAAACACAGACAGCACATAGGCATTGTGCTTTCTGCACATTTTCATTATTGCATTGCATGGCCCAGTGCTAAATTCCATCTGGCTAGCTGCAGACTAGCCAGAGGAGTGAAAAGATGGTGAATTGTGCAGCTATGCTGACTTGTGTTTTTCTGATGGGAGTCTGATGAACCGCTCTCAAACAGTTCATTCAGAATCAAAAACAGAGATTGCTGGAGAAACTCAGCAGGTCTGGTAGCATCAGTGAAGATAAAACAGAGCTTACCTTTCAAATGCAGTGACTCTTTGTTGCATAAAGAGTTTTGAAGAATGTTCATCGAACTTGAAACATTAACGGTTTTCTCCCCACAGATGCTGCCAGACCTGCTGATTTCCTCCAGCGATTCCTATTTTTGTGATTCCCAGATTCCCAGAATAGAGATGGAAACAGCATGGAAACAGACCCTTCAGTCCAACTCATCCATGCCGACCAGATATCCCAAACCAAACTAGTCCCACCTGCCAGCACCCAGCCAAAATCCTTGTGTAAACCCTTCCTAATCATATACCCATCCAGATGCCTTTAAAATGCTGTAATTGTATCAGCCTCCACTTTCTCTAGCAGCTCATTCTATACATGTACTATCCTCTGTATGAAAACATTGCCCCTTCGGTCCTTTTTATATCTTTCCCCTCTCACCCCAAACCTATGCCCTCTCGTTCTGGACTCCCCCACCTCAGGGAGAAGACTTTGTCTGTTTATCTTATCCATGCCCTTTGTGATTTTATAAACCTCTAAAAGTCAACCCTCAGCTCCGACGCTCCAGGGAAAACAGCCCCAGCCTGTTCAGCCTCTCCCTATAGCTCAAATCCTCCAACCCTGGCAACATGCTTGTAAATCTTTTCTGAACGTTTTCAAGTTTCACAACATCTTTCCAATAGTAAGGAGACCAGAATTGCATGCAATATTCCAACAGTGGCCTAACCAATGTCCTGTACAGCTGCAACATAACCTCCCAACTCCTGTACTCAATACTCTGACCAATAAAGGAAAATATGCCAAACGTCTTCTTCACTATCCTATCTACCTGCGACTCTACTTTCAAGCATCTGCATTTTTTTTTTAGTTTAATCAGAATGATGATCTCCTAGCTGCTGTTCCTCTACTCTCTCCTCCTTTCTTCCTCTCCATCTACTTACCAAACATCTGGTGGCAAACTGTGTCCCATGATTGCTAGGTGGTGTAGGTCACAACAGACCACACTGAATTTGGAGACACGTTCCAGCAGTGAATAAAAGTATTCCCCAATCAATCCAGGGAGTTGAACCTTTGAGAATCACACTGGTTGGTTCTGGAGCATCCTATATTGCAGTGTGGCCCTTGTTGTATGAGTGCTGTACTGTTGAGTGAATGATAGAGGGAAACCATGAGCCACATGTAGAATAACTTGCCCTTGTCATCAAGCATAAGCATTGAGATTGTGTGCCAGGCCATTGGACATTAATCGGCATGATGTTCCATCATAGTTGTGCACCAACTGTACATTTGAGGAGCAAACTCTTTGCCATTCTAGCATATGACCTCATTGAGATCGATTCCCTCAAAGTTACCAGCTTTCTGCACTACTGGGAATCCTGCTCCCCTGTTAAAGCCACTTCCCCGCCTTCTTGTAATATCATGGTGTACAGTACTTTGCTCACTCCCCTGTTACTGTGATGCTCAGCGAAGTGAAAATAGTGAAATATTCAATACAGACACTTCAATGAGTTTAATACTCATTTACCCAAATGCTGTTTCTGTATGAGATAAATAAAGACACAGCTTAAACTTAGTTCTATTAAAACTTTTGCAAGTTAAAGAAAACAGCTTTTACACAAATTAAGTTAACTTTTCCTATGCTAGGCTCACTGCCTGAAAAACACATACTACCCACTTTTGTGAACTTGATTGGGCTGCTGGATTCTGTTCACTGAAGTCCATCGACAGGTGCACTCTGGGCACGAAGGTGGGTCTTGCACACCATCTTCTCCGTCTAAGTCTCTGCTGAAGGAATGACCGTCAGTTGTCCCTTCTTATCCCCCACTTTTTGAACCTTTTTGGAATGTTCCCGGACTTCAGCCAATGTGGTCAAAGCACTCAACAAGGTTAGACCAGGTCATCCTACATATACCCATCCCCATACCAAGATTTTACTCCATGATGCCAAGGTGTCTGGTAGAAACTGGGGAATACACAAACATAATGTCTCTCCCTATTGCTCTGGCTGAGGACCACTTAATGGGTTTTGGGAATCGTGACTCTCACGTTGCTCAATATGCAATACAGTCTGGACTGATCCTTGTTGGCTTTGCCCTGGGGTAATCTTGGCCTTTTCGTACTCCATATCAGGCCTTGTTTGCAGAAACTGTTTAGTCAATTTTATATTGGCCCTAGTTGTTCAGGCCAGTGGCCACTTGCTGACTTGACACTGTCCTCAGGTCCGGTATGACCATTTCCTGCAGTGTAAAAGTTGAGGGTAGCAATGACCATTCCTATGTTAGAACAATGGCTACATTTCAGAAATGTGTCAATGCCTCTAAAGCGCTTTAGAACATGCGGTGGTCATGAAAAGCATCCCATAAATGAGAATCCTTTTGTTTCACAGCCCCCGAAAGTGCCATTTGTGCCTTGACCCGGAGGAATCCTGTGAATCATGACTATCTCAGATGCTGAGGAGGCATTGTAGATGTGCTACCCAAAGATAAGGTCTTCTGTTGTGAGCTATCTGTCTCCTCCCTCTGCACACCAGCCTAGTCTCTCTGCTACCTTTGTTCCATCTGCTTAATATGCTCTAGTTCAAGAGGGACTGTTACTACAGACTCCATGACTTGAGAGCGAGCTTTCAAAATTCAAAGACCCAGCATGATTCCCTACTCATTCCAACAACTTGTAAGGATTCCTGAAACAACACAGTACTTGCTGTATGTCTGCAGGACAAGGTCAAAATTACTTCACGTGAAAGGCCCCTGCTGATGTGTTACTGATACTGAGCCCTCTAATGTTTTCTGTGAAATATGTTGTGTAATTTTGCCAGTTAAAAATTCTGTTTTTTAAAATTGTTATTGCTTTTCAGATGAAGATTGAAGGTTTACGAGACAACTTGCATGGAATTTCTAAAGAAAGTCTCACGGCAATGCTTGAGTTAATCCTGGAACACACAGAAGACTTCACAGACTCTGCATATACGAGCCACGAACACCGTGAAAGTATCTTAGAATTGTCCAGGCAGTCCAGATTAGAACTGGAGCAGCTGATTACCGTGTGGAAGCAAGCAGTAAGATTTGGTTTGTTTATAAAGCTGGAATGACTTAAAATATATGATAATTACAAAACTTTCTTTATACTTTGATACGTCTATATCTCTTATAATCTACGTTAAGGGACTGGACTGTAGTAGTATGTGAAGATTTAGATGCTGTGCAACATACAAGATATGAAAAGAAAGCATATAGTGTAAATTTAAAATTATAATGATAGAAGTGAAATGGAATGTCTCCGTTTCCAATGGAGTGGTGAACATTCGGGGAATATTTCATAACAGTCTTTAAAATTGTAAATTTTTCCTTGAATGGATGGGGGTAAAAATACTGCTTACCAGTTTGAAAAGTGTATTCTGAGGGATTGTCATATTGACATGGTCACCGAGGGACTAGCAGCCTATTGTTGGAACATGGACTATTTTTCTTCAGGAAATGGTTGTCGCTTTCAAGGAGAAATTAAATGAATATTTGATGCAGAGGAGGATGTATAGCAATGGAGCAAAGAATGAGAGAGATAAGTTTTATATTGCTCTAACAAATATTTGACACCAACTTGTTGAATTGAATAGCTTCGTTCTCTGCTTTAAACGTTAGGTTCTAATATCAAGGTCTGGTTTTTAAAAAGGAACGTACATATGTTTGTTCCTATAATTCACAGGTCAATTTACTGCTGATAAATCAGAAATAATTAATCAGGAACATCCTTCTAACTCTTAAAATGTCTGTATATATAAGATTGGCTAGTGTACTTTATTGTTCTCCTGAATATTTCTAACAATATTTATTATCTGCGCTTAAAAATAGTTAGCCCTGGATATGAAACCAGAGTATTTTCAAACAGCATCAGTTCCAGCTGGGACTAAATGAATAGCATTTCTCACAGTAATGTTTTAGCTCCAAAACAGCACCTATACCATACCGGTATGCTATGTCCATTTTCAACTAAAATTGGTCCTCATTGTTTGTCCAATGCAAAACTAGTGTTGATGCCTGTTGGACTAATAAAGCCTTTTGGCAAACATTGTGATGTTTTCTGGATACAAATATAAGGTGTTCAGTTTTACATGACAGTGACAATTACTTTATTATCCTAATTCTGTGCAGTTAAGAATCCGATGATGCAAAACTTAATAATAATCAGCAGAATGTTGGTGGATAATTTGCATAACAAATGATTAATTTTATTCAGTTTAGCATAATTAAATACAAGATCATTTCATTATAGCCTCAGCTTTACTCCATATACTTTATCAGCAATATTCAGTTTGAAGATTATAATTTATGCTTGGCAAAGTTAATACTTTTCTGTTATGTATCATATCAGTGGATGACAGCCTGGATCTTACTGTTTTTGCTTATAACTTGAGTAATATCAAATTGAATGTAGTGATTTTCCATTTTTGATAGCAGTTCAACAAAGAAAATTCCATCTGCAGTCATTGTTTCACGTTGTCTGAATTATAAATTGATGCAAACTATAACCTATCAATTTGGGAAAACATCCTCCTTTTGGCTTAACAATGTTAAAACATTATACCAGGGTTATCTGAATCATTAATGCTTTCAGAGTCGAAATGTCTGGCGCTACAAGAGCACACAGGTCGGTCAGCATCCGAGGAGCTGGAGATTCAACATTTCAGGCATAAGCCTTTCATCAGGAATGTTGGGGGAAGGAGGGTGGGGGGGNGTGATCGGACAGAGGGGAGGGGGGAGTGGATAAGTGGGAAGGACGATGGACAAGTAGGATGGGTCAAGAGGGTGGTGCCAAGTTGGAGGGTTGGATTTGGGATTAGGTGGGTGGGGGAAGAGTTAAAAACTTAGTGAAGTCGATGTTGATACCATGTGGTTGAAGGGTTCCAAGGTGGAAGGTGAGGCGTTTTCCTTCCAGTCTTTGGGTGGCTTGGATTTGGTGATAGAGGTGGCTCAGGACTTGCGTGTCGTTGGTGGTGTGGGAGGGTGAGTTGAAGTATTTGGCCACAAGGCTGTGAGGTTCTTTGGTGCCTGTGTCCCAGAGATGTTCCTTGAAATGCTCCATGAGCTGGTGTCCTGTCTTCATGATGTAGAGGAGTGTTTACCTACGAACATCAACTTTTGAAAGTTCTTGCCTAATACCGTCAAAATTGGCATTCCTCCAATTTAGAACTTCAAGTTTTAGATCCAGTCTATCTTTTTCATCAATATTTTAAAACCAATAGAATTATGGTCACTGACCCCAAAGTGCTCCCCCACTGACACCTCAGTCACCTGTTCTGCCTTATTTCCCAAGAGTAGGTCAAGTTTTGCACCTTCTCTGGTAGGTACATCCACATACTGAATCAGAAAATTTTCTTGTACACACCAAACAAATTCCTCTCCATCTAAACTCTTAACACTATGGCAGTCCCAGTCCACATTTGGAAAGTTAAAATCCTCAACCATAACCACTCTGTTATTCTTACAGATAACTGAAATCTCCTTACAAATTTGTTTCTCAATTTCCTGCTGACGACTGGGGGGGGCTCTATAATACATTCCCAATAAGGTGAACATCCCTTTCTTATTTCTCAGTTTCACCTAAATAACTTCCCTGATGTATTCTTAGGAATATCCTCCTTAAGTATAGCCATAGTGCTATCCCTTATCAAAAACACCACTCCCCGTCCACTCTTACCCGTATTTCTATCCTTCCTATAGAATTTGTATCCTGGAACATTAAGCAACCAGTCCTGTCCATCCCTAAGCCATGTCTCTGTAATTGTTGTGATATCCCAGTCCTATATACCTAACCATGTCCTGAGTTCATCTGCCTTGCATATTAGGCCTCTTGCATTGAAATAATTGACGTTTAATTTATCAGCCCCACCTCATTCTCTGCTTTGTCCCTGCCTGCCCTGACTGATTGACTTGCATCTTTTCTCAACTATACCAGTCTCAAATTGATCTCTTTCCTCATTATTTCCCTGGGTTCCACCCTCTCACCTTACTAGTTTAAATCTGAGAAGCTCTAGCAAATCATCCTGCTAATATATTAGTTCCCTTCCAAGTCAGGTGCAATCCATCCTTCTTGTACAGGTCACTTCTACCCCAGAAGGGATTCCGTCCAAAACTGTAAACCCTTCTCCCTCCCCACACATTCATCTTCTCTATCCTCCTATTCCTACCCTCCCTAACTTGTAGCGCTGGGAGTAATTCAGATATTACAACCCTCGAGGACATCCTTTTTAAATTCCTGTCTAACTTTCTATATTCTCCCTTCAAAATCTCATCCTTTTCCCTTCCTATGTAATTTGTTCCAATGTGTACAACGACCTCCTGCTGGTCCCTCTCCCCTTTGAGAACATTCTGCACCCTCTCTGAGATATCCTTGATCCTGGCAACAGAAAGGCAACACACCATTCTGATTTCTTGCTGTCAGTTGCAGAAACGTCTGTCTGTGCTTCTGACTAGAGAGTCCCTTATTACATTCGATCGGTTGGATCCTGATGTACCCCTTATTGCCTTAGAGCCATTCCCTGTACAGAATCTTGGCTGTTTGTGTCACATTCCCTTGAGAGTCCATCACCCACCCTACATTTTCCGAAACAGCATACTTGTCTGAGGTGGGGATAACCACAGGAGACTCTTGCACCACCTGCCTCCCTCTCCTACCTTTCCTGGAGTTAACCCATCTACCTGACTGTATCTACAGCTTTTCTCTCTTCCTATAACTGCTATTCATCACACCCCCAACTCCTGTAAATTCCTTATTGCCTCTAACTGCTGCTCCCACTGATCCATGTGAAAGATAGGATTTGCAACCCAAGGCACTTCCTGCAGACGTAATCATCAGTAACATGGAAACATTTTCTAAACTCCCACATCCGACAGGACGAGCAAATCACTTTACTAAAGGCAATCGTTTCTCCTTCACAATCTGCAGAACAAGAAAATATCACTGTCTTATTGCTCTAAAAAACACTGCTTTAGACTAACTTAATACTTATGGTTTATATTTTTAAAATTTAATCAAGAGACAGATCTCTGTTAAACATAGAATCAAGAAAGAACCCATTCTACTCACTATTGTAGATTTACAGCAAGGTTTCACTTAAAAACTACATACTTATCTGTTCCTGTGCTATGAGCTCTCCCACACAGACTCCTCCAAAGTCAGATGTGAATTTCACTGTTTGTTAAATTTTCCTCAATGCATTTCCAGAGATACTGAACTGAAACAGCAAAGGCAGTAACTGTGCAGATTCACTGCTGTGTCAGACAGCAGTATAGGTTTCTTTTCCTGACCATGTGGTCACTACCTTTGTCTGTCCTAGTCCTTTTTAAAGTGCCATTGTTTTGATCTTTCTTCCCCCCAAGTTCCAAAACAATGCAATAGCACATAAAACAGTATTTGCTGCTCCTGGACTCTGAGAAAATCCCCTCCAACACCTAAAATACCTCAAAAAGGAACATATTTTACAGCCACAACTTTTTTCCCTGTCTCCATCTTGGATTACCCAGATACCTATCGCCTTCCCAGCTACCTTCCCCACTGGCCCCACCCCCACCCTCATATTTATCTCTCAGCTAACCCCCCCCTAATATTAATGTTAAAGGCTTATGCCCCAAAACGTAGACTCTTGTGCTCCTTGGATGCTGCCTGACCTGCTGTGATTTTCCAGCATCACACTCCTCAACTCTGACTCTCCATCTGCAGTCCTTACTTTCTCCTCATCATTAATGCTTTCACTAAGACACAGTAAATTTGTAGATCAAATCTATCAAAAGGATTACTTTTAATTCCAAACTATGAGCCAAATGGAGAACAAAATCACACTCATTGTTATCAGCAGTGTGTGTTAACATGATGAGAACACCGTTGCTGAATCAGCATAACATTTACATTTCTGATACTTGCCGATTTTAAATAACAAAGCAGGGATTGTCCTTATCTGACAAAGTCTACCTCATCAAGTTCTTGCTGGGGTCAACAAGCTTCATTCAGTCATGAAACAAGTAAATTCATAAAATCTTATCATCAAAATATTTGTAAAGATATGAGTAATTTGTAAAAGGTAAAATTTTCAATAGCTTCTCCTGTACATCTACTTTCTTTTTCCTCCTGTTAACAGTACTAAATTAATTTTTAATGTTGCAATAATTTGCTTTGCCTAGAATATGTACTTAAAACAATGACTTTTACTTCCAATTCTTGATTTAAAAGTTCCAAAAAACATAGATGAGCTTTTCTCACATGAAAAATGGCCAACAATAAATTTAATGAGATTAAGAAATTGCTTCCAGTCCCTGTCACAATCATTCCTACAAAGATACCATTCACTAGAATTAAGAAAATTAAGTATGTTTATATTTATTCAATTAAGTTAGAATAATATAAATAATCAGAAGATACAGTGAAATAAAACTATCCGAAATTGCCATAAGTTCCTGAGATAAAGGCATTGGACAAAAACATTGACTTCAACCCAGTGTTGTTTGCCCAGAAATTCTTCCAAACATATCAAATAAATATATCGAAGAAACATATCAAATAAACATATCAAATAGACATATCGAATAAACATATCGAATAAACATATCAAATAAAAGGTTTGTTTACATTTTAAATGGTTTGGCTAAGATATAGCCAATGCTGATACTGAATCCTCATCATCTTTGGGCATTCTCAAGTGGCTCACTGGAAAAGGGGCTTCAAACATAAAGCCGTTGCATTGCTGACAGTAATACTTAGGTAAGTCTTTCATGGAGACCATTGGGTGGCTCTTCCTCCATTCCTGGATCAATGTTGGATTTAGGAGAAATCCGGACACTCCGAATCCTGACTCTTAAAAATGGCTATGCGCATTTCTGAATTTCAATCTGGATGTGGGCTAATTGGGAGTTGAACCAGATGATCCAGCAAGACCCTAAGAGGCTGCCCAGTTCCGATGTGGAGTAGGTGGAAATCCTTCCTGGGGCCATCTCCTGTGGCCCATATGCAAACCTCTGCTCCTCACTCATGTCCTTATGTCACCCTTACTCAAATGACCCGTACTGTACATCCAGTTATCCATGGCTCTTTACAGCCCCCATTGCAAGTCATTTTCTTCCTAAAACCCTTTGTACATGCCAACTCACCATCATTCACCATGGATATTATTGAGGAGGCATCAGGACAGAAGTTGCAGCAGAACATCTTGTAGATGGTACATACTGTCGTGGTAGAGGGAATGAATGTGGAAAGTATTAGATAGGGTCCCAGTCAAACAGGCTGTGTTGACCTGGATGGTGTCAAACTTCTTGAGTGTTTTTGGAACTGCACCCATCCAGACAATTGGGGCGTATTCTATCATACTTCTCACTTTTGCCTTGTAGCTCATCACCACCTTCTCAAGGGCAACTAGAGATAGGCAATAAATGTTGGCCAGTCAGTAATACCCATATCCCATGTGTGAATAGGAAAGAGAGAAGGTGGGTAGGTCAGGAGGTGAGTTACCTGCCGTAGCATTCC
The DNA here is from genome assembly GCF_004010195.1 of Chiloscyllium plagiosum. NCBI lineage: Eukaryota > Metazoa > Chordata > Chondrichthyes > Orectolobiformes > Hemiscylliidae > Chiloscyllium > Chiloscyllium plagiosum. Next base: position 66,029,750 of record NC_057714.1, read on the forward strand.
CAGCCTCTGACTGCTGATGTAGCCATAGTATTTGTATGGTTCGGCAAGTTCTGTTTCTGGTTAATGGTGCATTTTGATACTTCTAGACAGTTGTCAACAGGTCATAGCAAGTTGGACAGTTTATGAAATACTTATGGACTCATGCAACAATGACCCAAAGAATGACCCCTCCCCAAGGATTCCTGATCATACAACCCCAAGGTGACCTGGGACGATATCTGCATGTAACCAGTGATCCTACTTTTTCTTTGATCAGTTGCACAACTGAGCTTAGCCTTTCTCCATTTCAAATTATCCTTGCTTGGTTCTAACCAAACATTTCTGATGTGGAATTCTCAAACTAAAATCCATACACCAAGATAACCCATACAGATGTACAACATGGAAACAGACCCTCTGGTCCAACTCGTTCATGCCGACCAGATATCGTAAATTAATCTAGTCCTATTTGGCAACACTTGGTCCATATCCCTCTAAACTCTTCCTATTCATGTACCTGTCCAGATGCCTTTTAAATGTTGTAATTGTACCAGCCTCCTCCAATTCCTCTCGCAGCTCATTCCATATACGCGCCACCCTTTATGTGAACAAGTTGCCCCATAAATCCCTTTTAAATCTTTCCCTCTCTCACCTCACCCTTTAGTTTTGGACTCCCCTACCCTGGGGAAATGACCTTAGATGTTTACCCTATCCGTGCCCTTCATAACTTTATAAACCTCTATAAAGTCATCCCTCAGCCTCCGATGCTCTCGGGAAAATGGCCCCACTCTATTCAGCTCCTTCCTATAACTAAAACCCTCTAACACTAGCAACAGCCTTTAAATCTTTTCTGAACCCTTTCAAGTTTCATAACATCTTTCCTATGTTGGGCGGCACGGTGGCACAGTGGTTAGCACTGCTGCCTCACAGCACCAGAGACCCGGGTTCAATTCCCGCCTCAGGCGACTGACTGTGTGGAGTTTGCACATTCTCCCCGTGTCTGCGTGGGTTTCCTCTGGGTGCTCCGGTTTCCTCCCACAGTCCAAAAATGTTCAGGTTAGGTGAATTGGCCACACTAAATTGCCTGTAGTGTTAGGTGCAGGGGTAAATGTAGGGGAATGAGTCTGGGTGGGTGCACTTCGGCGGGTCTGTGTGGACTTGTTGGGCCGAAGGGCCTGTTTCCACACTGTAAATAATCTAATCTATAGCTGGGACACCAGAATTGAACTCAGTATTCCAAAAGTGGCCTAACCAATGTCCTGTACAGGCACAATATGACCTCCCAACTCCTGTACTCAATACATTGACCAACAAAGACAAGCATACCAAACGCCTTCTTCACTATTCTAACTACTTACGACTCTATTTTCAAGGAGCTATGAACCTGCACTCCAAGATCTCTTTGTTCAGCAACTCTCCCTAGGACTTATCCACTTAATGGTAAGGTCTTTCTGAGATTTGCTTTCCCAAAATGCTATACCTCACATTTAATAATAATAGCTGTTTAATACTAATATCTGTTTGGCAGATAAAATATTGATATGGATAGAAATTGAACCTCCTCCGAAATTTAATCATGGCTGATATATTTCTCAACCCCAGTCTCCTGCTTTCTCCCTATAACCCTTGATCCCCTTGTCAATCAAGAGCCTATCTATCTCCATCTTAAAGTCTTTGCGAAGATTTGTAGCTCGGGTGCTCGTTGTTGTGGTTCTGTTCGCTGAGCTGGAAGTTTTTGTTGCAAACGTTTCGTCCCCTGGCTAGGCGACATCATCAGTGCTTGGGAGCCTCCTGCGAAGCGCTTCTTTGATGTTTCCTCCGGTGCTACTAAGGATAGCTGGTCATGTCGTTCGTGGCTAGTTGATGTTCATTTATGCGGATTGTTAGCTGTCTTCCTCTTTGTCCTATATAGTGTTTTGTGCAGTCCTTGCATGGTATTTTGTAAACTACATTAGTTTTGCTCATGTTGGGTATCGGGTCCTTCGTTCTGGTGAGTTGTTGTCTGAGCGTGGCTGTTGGTTTGTGGCCATTATGAGTCCTAGGGGTCGCAGTAGTCTGGCTGTCAGTTCCGAGATGCTCCTGATGTATGGTAGTGTGGCTAGTCCTTTTGGTTGTGGTATGTCCTCGTTCTGTGGTCTTTCTCTTAGGCATCTGTTGATGAAGTTGCACAACATTCATTCTGTCCAGGCCATTCAGTATTCTGTCAGTTTCAAATAGACCCCCTGTCATTCTTCTAAACTCCCATTGAGTATTGTCTCAGAGCCCTCAAGCGTTCCTCACATGTTCAGCTTTTCATTCTTGGGACCATTCACGTGAACCTCTTCTGAACCTGCTCCAGGACTAGTACATCCTTCCTGTGATATGGAACCCAGAACTGCACCCACTAGTCCAAATGTGGTCTGACCAGAACGTTACAGAGCCTCAGAAATATTCCCTGCTTTTATATTGAAGTCCTCTCAAAATAAATGCCAACGTTGCATTTGCCTCCCTAACTACTGATTCAACCTACAAATTTACCTTGAGAGAATCCTGGACTAGAACGCCCAAGTCTCTGCATTTCAAACTTCTGAATTTTAGAAAATACTCCATGCTTCTTTTCTTCTTACCAAAGTGCATGACCTCACACTTTCCCATGTTGTACTCCATCTGCCACTTCTCCTAACCTATCCAAATCCTTCTGCAGCCTCCTCGCTTCCTCAAATACTACCTGTCCCTCTATCTATCTTTGTCAGAACTTAGCCAGAGTGCTCTCAGTTCCTTCATCTAGGTCATTATGTATAAAGTGAAAAGTTGTGGTTGCAACACTGACTCTTACAAAATAGCACTAGTCACCGGCTGCATCCTGAGAAGGACCCTTTTATCCCCACTCTCTGCTTTCTGCCAGACAGCCAATCCTCTGTCCATGCTAGCACCTTGCCTCTAATATCACGCGCCCTTACCTTACTCAGTAGCCTCTTGTGTTACACCTTGTGAAAGGCCTTCTGTAAGTCCTGGTAGATAACACCCATTGGCTCTCCTTAGTTTAAACTGCTTGTTACTTCCTCAAAGAATTCTAGCAGATTTGTCAGGCATGACCTCTCCTTGAGGAAACCATGCTGACTTTGCCCAAGTTACCTGGCAATGTTTTTCTACAACCTCTACCATCGGGGAGAAGGTACAGCAGCCTGAACGCTTGCACTAACTGTTTTCGCAACAGTTTCTACCCTACTGTTGTTATAATACTGAATAGACTCACAATCTCTTCAGCTATCTCCTTTAGAACTCTGGGGTGTAGTCCATCTGGTCCAGATGATTTATCCAAATTCAGACCTTTCAGTTTTTCTGGCATCTTCTCCTTGGTGATGGCCACCATACTCAGCTCTGCCCCTGATTCGATGTCTAGAATGAAGGCATCAAAGATATATTCTAAATGTGCTGGTGATGCAAAGGTAGGCACGTTGTAAAGAGGGTCAGGCAGCATCCAAGGAGCTAGGAGAATTTACGTTTCGAGCATAAGCCCTTCATCATGCTTTCCTAATGAAGGGCTTATGCTTGAAACGTCGATTTTCCTAATTCCTCGGATGCCACCTGACCAACTGTGCTTTTCCAGCATCACAGTCTTCGAGTCTGATCTGCAGTCCTCACTTTCTCCACATTGTAAAGAGGACAGAATGATACTGTGATGGGATTTGGAAAAAATGGATCATAATGTGGGAAAATGTGAAAATGCCCATTTTGACAGGAAGAATAAAAAGAAATGTGTTATCTCAATTCTATGTTCTATGTAAATGGGAAAAGATTGCAAAGCTGTGATGTGTGGAGCGACCTGGGTGTTCTTGAACATGAATTTCAAAAGACTCATATGCAGCAAATTATGAATAGGAAGGGTTTAGAGGGATACGGGCAAATGAGACTAGATTAATTTATGATATCTGTTCAGCGTGGGTGAGTTGGACCGAAGAGTCTGTTTCCATGCAGACAAACTAATAGGATGTTATTGTTTATTATGAGCAGAATTAAATACAATAATAGACAAGTTGTGCTTTAATTATTCATGACACTGGTGAGACCAAATCTGAAGCATAATGAATACTGTTGGGCTTCTCATTTAAGGAAGGAAGTAAATGTTAGAAGCAGTTCAGAGAAGGTTAATTAGTCTAGATTCTGGAATGAGCAGATTGTCTTATGAGGAAAGGTAGGACGGGGTCAGGTTTGTATCCACTGGAGTTTAGTGGAGTAAAATGAAACCTGATTGAAATACATAAGCTCCTAAAGGGGCTTCGCAGTGTGGATGTGAGAAAGCTGTTTGCTCTTATGGCAGAACCTAGAACTAGGAGTCAACTAATACAGGAGAGATAAAAATAAATGTTTACTCAGGAATCTGGGTGTTCTTGAGCATGAATTTCAAAAGACTTATATGCAGCAAATTATAAACAGGAAGAGTTTAGAGGGGTATGGGCAAATGGGACTAGATTAATTTAAGATATCTGTTCGGCATGGGCAAGTTGGACCGAAGAGTCTGAGTTTTTGGAATTCTGTTCCTCATAAGATGGTGAAAGTAAGTCTTTGAGTATTTTGAAGTCAGAGGTGTATAGATCCTTGCAGAGCAAGCTACTAATAGATTATTGAAGATAGCCAAGGAATGTGAAATTGAGGTTACAATTAGATCAGCCATGATCTTATTGAATGGTGAACCAGGCTCGAGGGGCCAAAAGGCCTATTCCTGAATCTCAACCACATGTTCGTATAGGCTGTAATAGTGCAGTTGAATCCAACTAGGTTTTGGGTCAGAAGTCCAAGTTGGGCTCAGTTCCCAGATATTACTGGCCATTGCTTAACTTGTAGGGAGTGCTGTTTTATGTCTGGAATTTCTGGAACAGAAGTTGAATCAGTTTTACATTGGTTTAAATGCTTCTGCATGTAATATGATGTCAAATTATTCTAATGACTGACCTTTGCAGGAGAGGCCCAGTGAGTGAACTGAATTACCAAGTTCACTAATGATCAGAATAATATTTGTATTTTATCAGAAATGTTTAACTTAGTTACCCCATTTATTTTTGCCTAAGAAATTATCATTGCATCCTGCACCACCATTCAACATACTGATGGGGATGTAGATTCTGCGATGTGGCCTTAACAACTTAAAGAATTAAGTTCCAGAAATCAAAGGTCTGTTTTTGTTCTCTGGAAACAAAGCATTGGGTAAACACGTTGACAAAACAGAAACTCAAGCAGAATGTTTCCAATTCTGTCTAATTTGAGTGGTGAGGAAATGTAAAGGCCATTCGTCAAGATCTACATCACCGCTCATATTCATTTAAACCTTTTGCAGTTGCAAACAAACAACTAGGCAGAATATTAGAAACTTTGCTTTGGATCCTTATTTCGGTCTCTCCTCAAAAGTATGATATTTCTGCAGAGAATAAACAAAATGGAGAATCAGATTATTCTCAAAACTAATTTGGCCAGAATGTTAACTGCAAAAGCGGGCAAACTTTAATCTTGTTGTATTGTTAGGTTGTGAACTCAACATGATCCTGTCTACTCCTGTGTTTGAGCTGGGTGGGTTTGCATGCGAGTGGTAAGTTCCCCTGCAGCTCCTAAGAAGTCATTAAACTATAAAACTACATAATGGTGGGTCAGGTTTATTATGATTTCACCCTTTGTGTGTAGTATTTTTTTTCCTAGTCACTATCCTTCACGATGAATTGAATATTAACTTTATCTTTATATTGTTTATGTAAGTGTTGCATGTGGGCTGATGGTTTATGTATGAGGTTACAATTACATATTTCAGAAATTAAACCTTCAAATTCCAATGGCATAAATTTATGGTTGTGCTGTAACATGTTTTTCGTATTTTATTATTAAAGTTTTCTGAATCTGTGTCAGTGTAGATTTCCAGGAAATTGCAAAATCGGACATTTATGTTTGGTTAGTAAATATTATAGGAGAAAGTGAGGACTGCAGACGCTGAAGATCAGAGCTGAAAATATGTTGCTGGAAAAGCGCAACAGGTCAGGCAGCATCCAAGGAGCAGGAGAATGGACTTTTCGGATTCCTGAAGAAGGGCTCATGCCCGAAATGTCGATTCTCCTGCTCCTTGGATGCTGCCTGACCTGCTGTGCTTTTCCAGTAACACATTTTCATCTCTTAGTAAATATTATGTTTGTCCCAGTCAAGCAAGCACAAGTAATGTGGAATGGTGTTGCTAGGATGTAGGGAATGGACTGCCAAGCATTGGATCCTGTTTTGAAAGTTGAGACATCATGAAGATGTTTATGTCGATTTGCAGATCCTTTGCATTATACCCCTTGTCAATTTGTTATGGTAGCTTGAAGAAGGAAATCTATGACATGGTGACATTTACTCAATGAATAAAGTACATTTGGGTTATGTATTTCAAGGAATAGAAAGTTGTCAGTGACTAAAAGATCATCTGGGTAAAAAAATTAGGAAAGTCTTGCATAGAGTGCAAGTGTATAGTACACTCTGACATTTAAAACACCATTGATTGATAAGATGTTAGTAGTTTCCAGTCCTCTTTTACATTGTATCTAAATGTATGTACAGCAATAAGATTTAGTTTTTGTTGTATTTTTCTCATCTCTTCCTTTTGAAATAGCAAAGTCTGAAAGCCAAAGAAGCCACAGAAGATATGGAGCTGGCTATAATTAAGACTCGGCAGTGTGTGAGTGAGCTGAGGAGAGAAGTAAGTATTATCTAGTTCTGAAGAATTGGAGTAATCTGAAAACAGCAGGAGATGCAAGCAATCAGCTCTGCATCTAAATCCAAGAGCTATGATGTAACCTCCTTACAGCCAATTTGTGATAGTGGTTGGAAATGTCAGCAGCCAATGTTCTTTCCCATTGCTGAAATCAATCAGAATCACCGTGAGATTGGTAATAAAAAGATGAAGATGTTGACAAGAATACAAGGATGCTGAGTTGTTGGCTGTTAGTTTTTCTGATTGAAAATGGCTTTTAGCTTGTAATTGGATTGAAGGAAATTACCTTTATTTCTTGATCATCTGAATATATGAGCTCATTCAGTTTTTTTCTCTGAAAGATGTAAATGATAATTCAGCATTGTTATTGATTGAATTCTGCCATTAGTAATTGGGTAAATGAACTCAAGCTGCATTTTCGTACCCATCTACAAACACCTTCAATGCTGTGCCTTCGTCTGACCTGTGAAGGAAAATCCATTGTCTAAGCAATTGATTCCTTAGTTCTTTAAGATTAAAATATAAATAAGGAATGCAAATATACCACATTTACTTTTTTTCAATGTATTGTGTCAGATATTATAACTCAATGTATGTTTTGGGGCGTTCTTTGTATTTTTGTGCTGGTTAAAGGGTCTGTTGGGAGACCTGTGTATTCAATTTTTTAAATTGCATTAAGCATTTTCCAGTTGGTTACAGTATACAGGATAAAGCTCCTCTCCACTTTTCCCAAAATCCTCTTCTTCGGTTCTAGAGCTTGTCCTTCATTTGTTTTACAAACCTTTCTTGTATTCTCTGTGAATGGATGGGAGTCTGTGGAACTCATTGCTGCACAAGGCTGTGAATGCCAAGTCATAGAGTGTATTTAAGTCTGAGATAGGTAGCTTCTTGATTAGTAATGGGATCAACAGTTACAGGGAGAAGGCAGGAGAATCGTGTTGAGAAGCATATCAGCCATGACCAAATGGTGGAGCAGGTACAATGGGCTCAATGGTCTAATACTGCTCCACCATATCTTATGGTCATATGGATGAGTTGACAATTTAGTGCTGATTTACATTAAAGTACCAGCAGTTTGTCCTATAGGTTTATATTTGATATGATTTTTAAGCTTGTTGCAGCACATTTTATTCAATCCTTTACCACTACTCAGGAAAAGACAAAGAAACATTTGTACAATTCCAGCCTGAATTCAAATCCAGATCCCCCTGTACTATATCTGGCATACTTAGTGCTCAAATGTACTTGGACCTTAAAATGAGCAATTGCCATTTTTTTTACATTTTCAAGTAAAGTCATTAATTGTAACTATATTTTTCTGTTGGGTTATTACATTTAAAAAAAATCTTTCTGCTATTTGGCACAGATTGATAATTGCTCTCACAAGCTGGTAAAGGCTGTTTAAGATGTTATGAATTTTTTTTTGGATTGTCAGTTAAGAAGAAGGCACTTTAATTATTTGCTTGTATTGAGTACTTTTGGTGCAGTGTTGTGTATTAATTCTTCAGTTTTTATTCTTCAGCTTCAAAACACAGCTGTGGAGTCAGCAGGGGAACTTCTGAAGTGCTACACAGAGCATGTGGTCCTCAAGGCATTGAAGGTATCAGGGGCAGAAGCAAATTTGGAAGCACTAGCTGAGTGCACTTGTAAACTCTCTGAACAGAAGGAACAACTTGCTGAGGTAGGAAGTTGAAATAAATGCTCGAGCATAAGGAATTCCTTACATTTGATGGGAAATTGTTCTATCTTGAAAATGTATCATTAATGTTGGCTATTAAATTGGAATCCATGGCTTCTAAGCTTCCACAGGGAATCTCATATCGCTTACTAGGTTATTAGCTTTTTGAGGATTTATAGTTCATTGTGTTACAGAAACAATTTTCCGCACTTGTTTCCTGTTGATAGTTGACTTTAGTTTTACAAAAGAGATTTGGGGGTCTGTGAGGATGCTCCCAAGGAATTTATTAGGTATACTCAAGGGTGTGTCAGTATTTCCAGTGTTTCCCAGAGATATATAAGTAATAGCAAGAATTTCCAATAGTATATTATTATGAAAATGGTCTCTGGGGCTGCATGAATCATTGTTAGTGAATAATGTTGGAAATCTGGCAGTGCTTGCAAGGATACCTTCAGAAAATAAGGCAATGTGCAAAACAACCCTGGGAGCATATCAGTGTTTGTGGTCAGGTGGTTGAGTTGGGAGGAGGTTTGGAAAGGGGGGGGGGGTGGAATGCTTGCATCATGGAATAGCAGTATTTACAGAACAGAAACAGACTGTGTGACCTAACTCATTTCTCTCAGTGCTTCTACTCCACACGGGCCACCCCCAAACCCAACATTAAGCATGTTATGATTTTCAACGCATTCAAAGGTATAAATCTCTTTCTTTTTAAAGTATCTATACAAAAAATATACAAGTGTATATAGACATGTTATTTTAGTGAACGCATTTAGTTTTTTTAAAAGATAATGCTTTCCTTTAAGTCATTTTTGGTTCTCTGAAATCACATTTCTGATTTGTAGATTTCAGATTGGTTATAATTTAATAACTTTTTGAATTTAATTTTATCCACATTGTAGTCGAGTCTTCATGGTAGTTTGTAATAGTCATCAGAGCAATTTTACAACAAACTATTTTTAAGCATCGTTGCCTTTCAAAACTGGCTGAGAGAGAGGTGTTGAGTCTATGTATGATATTGTGCCATCTAGTGGCTGCACTTTTTAATTTTACTTGTCATAAAGTGGAAGCATGACATTTTCCATCTTAGGAGAATAGAAAAATAGAAAAGCATAACTTTAATTTAATTAGGATAAGAAGTTTGCAGGATAATGGAATGCAGAGGAATTTAGGTGCCCTTCTACAAGTCACAAAGTTAACAAGTACTTACAAATAGTGAGAAAAGTGAATGGTATGTCGCAACTTTTATTGCAAAGTATTTGGCATATAATAGTGTCCTGCTGCAATTAAACAGTAATGTCACATCTGAAATACTGCCCTCAGTCTGGAACTGTTTCTTCAGCAGTGACCATAGTACACATGGAATATGCATTCCATGGAACCTTTGGGTAGCTGGTATGGATTTGGAGTATATTAGATTCCCTACAGTGTGGAAACAGGCCCTTCAGCCCAACCAGTCCACACCGACCCGCCGAAGAGTAACCCACCCAGACCCATTTCCCCTCTGACTAATGCACCTAACACTATGGGCAATTTAGCATGGCTAATTCACCTGACTTGCACATCTTTGGACTGTGGGAGGAAACTGGAGCACCCGGAGGAAACCCATGCAGACATGGCGAGAATGTACAAACTCCACACAGACAGTTGCCCGATGCTGGAATCAAATCTGGGACCCTGGTACTGTGAGGCAGCAGTGCTAACCACTGAGCCACCGTGTTGCCCAGTAGGATTAGGTGTTTCGACATCAGAAAAATAGGTGTGTCTGCTTTCACCTTGGGTATCTATCATCAACCAGACTTATCACAGCATTCAAGAAATCAGACCTAGGTGTACCTTAAACATGTGGTAAACGTCTACTCTGGCAGAAGCTATTGTGACTGAAATAGGGCACTACTTTAAAGAGATTGCAACTAAAATGGGCATCAACATAAAGGCAGAAGGGTAGATGTGGTGCAAATTAAAGGAACTGAATGCAGTTTAAATGGAATACTTGTCTGGAGCACTGGTTGGATCCTGGGGAATGGATGCAACAAATTGTTTTATTTTGAAAAAAATACAAAGAAATGTAGATGCTGGAAATCTGAAACAAAAAACAGAAATTGGTGGTGAAACTCATCAGATCTGGCAGCATCTGTGGAGAGGAAGCAGAGTTAATGTTTCGAATCCAACCACCCTTCTTCAGAGCTTTAATTCTGAAACCTGCTGAATTTCTCCAGCAATTTCAGTTTTTGAATTTTGTTTAGATATTGGTTCATTAGATATGGACCAACATTTCGTGCTGATCCCTAATTGCCCAGAGTATTGACATTAAAAGTCTACCACATTGTTGTGGGTCTGGACTCACACATAGGCTGGACTGGGTAAAAATGGCAGATTTCCTTCTCTATAACCCAATTGTGAACCAGATGGTTCTTTACAACAATTGTTATGTGGTTACATGGTCACCATGCAACCGAGATCCACAATTAGCCTTAGAAATGAAACATTAACCCCTTAATTCTGGGCACTTATGTTAATCATTTACTCAATTGGCACTTAACAAAGTGCAAACGTTCAAGGTAATCACTGTTATTTCAATTAGAATCCCATAAAGATATCTCGTAGATATTTGCTCAGATATTCCGATGGGTCATGAGATCCAATTTTATCTGAAATATTTTGTTTCAGGACGTGTGCTAGAAATGTGTAGGATGATGGCCAATGCTGTCCAGTATTGGTCAGCTCAAGAGGCTTTTTGAAAATAGAGAAAGCGCAATTCCTATAATATTCAATAAGTTTCTTAAGTGTTTATCAGGTTGATTGTCAGCAAATTCTAACAACTATTGCCAATTTGAAAAGGAAATGTCCTATGATATTGTATGTTTTGTACTAGGCAGTTTAATAGAGAGATTGGATGGTAAAAAGTATTAGATATAAAGAGAGAGAGAAGTTCTAAGCTCCATGGGGAGAATGAATGCGGAGATAAGATGCAGTTGTTGAAAGCAGCATTACACTTCTTGAACTCCAGTGATATTCTTCAGTTTTGTGTTTTTTTAACATAAAATCACCACATTCAAACTGGAACCCCAGCTCTGCTAAACATATTTATTTAAAGAAGTATTAGATTCAGTCCATGAACATCAATGCGAAAGAGTGTTAATAACATTTAATGATATGTTATGCTTAATAGCAATTGTTTGCACACTCTGAGACTTGTCCATCCACTCATGAAGACTTGATGACTAAATAACATACTGCACACTTTTGTATGGATGAGGGGAATCAGCGTGATGGTATACTTCAGTGAAAGAATTTGTGAATCAATTGGGCTCTCATAGTCACTTTTTTCTGATGTTAGTCCACAATTACAACATTTTAAAAGTTCAGTTTCAAAGCTTACTGTTATGGGACAAACAATGATTCTTCGGGTGTCAGTCTAATCCCATCAAACGCAATATAACCTCACTTCTGTGAGCACATTTGCAACATGTATGTTGTGTGGAAGGTATTTAATTTTCTAAGTAACAGAACCCAGCTAAATAGCAGTTATTAGAAAAGGTTTAAAAGTTGACTCAGTTGTAGTTTGAAATCTGATTTTTTTGATAACTGTAAAGAGAATTGGATGTAAAATGCAATGACATTGTGTTTCCACTAGACATCTCGATTACTGCGGCATGTGTCAGGAACAGAACCCTTGGAGATTACTTGTTTACATGCAGAAGAAACATTTCAGGTTATTGGTCCACAGGTATGGGAGTTTTTTGCTGGTTATAAATTTCCCCATAATGATTTATATACACATATATACTTTTAAAGAGACCCTTGTGATGTATGTGGCCTTATTCGAATATATGGATTTACTTAATTTTAGATTAATCAAGGATTTATTTTTGCTTATAATGTTTTTGGTACTTTAGTCAGACAATTTCTCCATGTCCCTTCCCAGTTATCACGTCGCAGATATCAGCTGTGACTCAAAGGGCAGGTTTGGAGATAACCTATTCTCACTTTTTGGTTGAGTTGCTTCTGAGTCAATGATGAGAAGGTACATAAGGGAAGCTGATGATGAGATTGTCAGATTTCTCCTCATCTGGTCGGCATGGACGGGTTGGACAGAAGGGTCTATTTCCATGCTGTACATCTCTATGACTCTATTTCCTCAAACTAATTAAACTCATTAACTCAAGTGAAGAATCATAGAAAATAGGAGCAGGAGTAGGCTATTCAGCTCTTCAAATCTACTGTATCATTCAATATGATCATGGTAAATCATCCAACTCAGTACCCTCTTCTCACTTTTTCCCCTTACCCTTTGATCCCACTAGCCTTAAGAACTATATCTAACTCCTTCTTGAAAACATTGAGTGTTTAGGCAACAACTGCTTTCTGTGGCAGAGAATTCCACAGGCTCACCACTCTCTGTAGGAAGGAATTGCTCCTCATCTCAGTCCTGAATGGCCTGCCCTGTATCCTTAGACTGTAACTCCTGGTTCTGAACTTCTGATCATGAGGAACATCCTTCTTGTGTTTACACTGTCAAGTCCAGTTAGAATGTCATAGACTCCTGGTTACCATTAGTTCTCTATCCATGTCAGTACTTTTCCCTCAGTTCCCTATGCTTTAATTTTACATTCTAATCTCTCATTTAAGACCTTATTGATTCTGAAAATCCAAGTAAATAACGCCCATTGGCTCCCCCTTATTAACTCTCCTGGTTACGTCCTTAAAACTCCAGTAGATTTGTCAAGCAAAATTTCCCTTTGGTAAACCCTGTCCAATCCTGCCACTGTTTTCCAATTGCTCCGCTATTAAATCTTTTATAATATCTAGCATTTTTCTTAGTACAACTGCCAGACTAACTGAACTATCATTTCCTGTATTCTGAATACCCCCTCTTTTAAATAGAGAGGTTACATTAGCTACCTTCTAATTCATAAGCACTGTGTCAGAATCTACAGAACCTTGGAAGATGAACACCAATTCATCCACTATTTCTATGATCCGTAAGTATTCCTGAATGTAATTTATTATGCCTTGGGGATATATCAGCTATCAGTTCCAATAATTTCCTTCCTCATACTGATTTTTTTTTCAGTTGCTCCATCTCAATAAACCCTGTGTTTCCCAATATTTTTGGGACATCACTTATATCCTCCTCTGTGAAGACAGGTGTAAAATATGTACTTAATTGGATTGCCATTTCTTTTTTTCCCAGCTATAACTTCCCCTGTTTGACTGCGACGGACACTTGTGTTCACTTCTCTTTTTCTCTTCATACACCGTTAGAGGCTTTCACAATCAGTTTATATGTTTCTCCTAAGCTTACTTTCATACTCTCTTTTTCAGCTATTAAACAATCCCTTTCTCCTCCTTTTCTGAAATCCAAACTGCTGCCAACTCTCAGGTCTGCTGCTCCTTTTTGGCCAATTTGTTTGCCCTACCTTAGATCTAAGACTATCCAGAGTTTTCCTTGTTAGCCATGGTTGGGCCACCCTTCCCATTTTCTTTTTGTGCCAGACATAAATGAACAATTGTTTTAGTTCATTAATGAGTTTTTTTAAATGCAAAATATCATGTTCCACGCCAGAGTTCCAATTCAGGTTTTATACCAAAAAGTTAAAAGATCTTCCATAACTGTTGGGTATCAGTGAATCCACTGAAGTGAAAACACGATTTAGCTTAATATCTAAGCACTTATTATTATTTCCAAACCCATGAAAATTTCAACACTCTGTTCCAAGGTCTCTTACCTTCACATCCTCAATAATATTAAGAACATAATAGACCTCCTTTATACTGTCAACTGAATTATTCTGTTTTATTTTCAGATAATTTCTGCTGCACAGACCTTGGCTCTTCACCCTTCTAGTAAGATTGCCAAAGAAAACCTGGATGTATTTTGTGAGGCATGGGAGTCACAACTGAACGACATGTCCATTCTGCTGAAAGAAATTAATGATGTCTTTGAAGGACGAAGAGGTGAATAGTCTGACTTTGAGCTTTAAGCATTGTCTGTGTTTTTTGTAGATTGTCAGTCAGGTTGTGCAAATGTGGGTTCTAACTGAGGAAAACATTACAATGCAAAAAGCACAAGAATTCTGGTAACATATTTGAAATAGCAGATAATGAAAATGGCTGTTCCAAATATCAACTGTGAAAGGCTCATGATTTAAAAATGGGCCCCAAGGTACCAATTTACAAGACATCAAACCTCAGAGTAAGCTTTTTCCCAAATTTGGTAGAATAACTAAAATGCTTGCTAAAGGTTAATGTCAAAGAAATGTTAAATGGTAGAATTTGAGTCTGAAAAAGGCCGAGACAGTTTCTGTGTTTGTTATTCAAATTGGTCAAAATATAAATGTGATATAGTACATTAATTATGATTTTATTGAAGGATAAGATTACATAACATTTTTATCTGTGAAATTTGATTGTAACAATTGCTTCACTTTATAAAATAGTGAATGTAGCAATTTGGTTTTTTTAATTGCTGTCCTTCCCAAAGAATGGGATCACCTTGACATGTTACACTTTTGGATATTTTCTCTGGTTGGTAAGTTTTACTGGAATTTATATTGGGTTCTTTTGATGTGCACAGAGAGTTTTGTCAGAGCAAAATGCTAGCCACTTAAAGTTGATTCTCTTTGTCTAAGACAAGGAATGCTGTTTCATAGCTACTATCTATTTGAAAATGATATGACTAAAAGTAAAATTTGTACAAGAGGTAAAAGCAAAATACTGATGCTGGAAGGTTGAACTAAAAACAGGAAGTGCTGGAAATATGAAGCAGGTCTAGCACTATATTTGAAGAGGTAAGCAGGATTAATACTTTGAGTCTAATGTAACTCTTTTTGAAACATCATCAATTCAAGGTTAATTCTGGCTCTCCTTTCATCGTTACTACCAGACCTAATGAAGTACTTTCAGCAGTTTCTGTTTTTATTTTGTACAAGATATAGACTTTGTTTTTGCACATTGCTCAAGAGTAGGCTTTAATTTACAGCATATTGGTCCCAACAACAGGTACCATGGAATCTCCATTGTTCACTCCAGTGAACTTATTAAATTGTGGGCAGAAGTCACTAGTTATCCCCACAAAAGGTTATAATTTTTGACTGGTACCCATAAATCTCTCAAGAATTAGAAAGTTGCTATGTTTAGAACATTACAAGAAGGACAGCAGACAATTAGGAATGTTTACACCATAGCTTTCCAGGGGTGCAGTTGATTCAAGCGTAAAGGCCCAAATTTTCACTCCTGAGGTGCATATCCAAATTCTGGAACTAACTTAATCAGTCTTGGGAAACGTGCCCCTGAATAGCGGAATCTTTGTTCCATTGGTGAGGGGAGGGGATTATATGTTCCAGAGGCTGGCATTTATTGCTCATTCCTAGTTGGTGAGCTATCTTCTTGAATCACTGTAGTCCATTTGCGGTATCCATTGTGCATTTAGGGAGGGAGTTCCAGAACTTTCACCCATTGTCAGCGAAGGAAGGGTGATTTATTTTCAATGGCCTACTTCTACACTGTAACAATTCTGTGATTTTGACCTACCAACACCTAAGGAATAGTGGCATATTTTCAAGACGGGACAGTGAGTGGCTTGGAGGGGAACTTGTAAGTGATATGATTCCTATGTGTTTGCTGCCCTTGCCTTCCTGAAAGTGGTTGTGGGTTTAGAAGGAGAAATCTAACAAGTCTTGGTGAATTTCTGCAGTCACTGCTGTTGAGCACTGACAGCAGAGGAAGTGGATATGGTGCCAATCAAGTGGGCTGGTTTCTCCTGGAATGTATCGAGCTTCTTGAGTCTTATTGGTGATGCACTCATCCAGGCTTTGGAAAATCGGGAGATGAGTTACTTACAGCAAGGTTCCTAGCCTCTGAGCTTCTCTCGTAGTCACAGTATTTAATCATCTAGTCCAGTTCAGATCCTGCTGTCCCTGGAAAATGTTTGACAGCTGTCATGTGGATTGTGAACTGTCAAGGCTTTACATTAAGCCCTCTAGCCCTCACCCCTCCTTCACTGCCAACTCATGCCTTTATACATCCCTGATGGGTCTAGTGCCAATTTAGTTATAGCTCATGCCTACCAATGGCCCCCACCATTTGTCTTACACCTACAACGATGGGCAGACCTCGGGGCAAGTTGAGATGCAACAAAATAAATTTATAAGCATCTAAAACTGACTTCATATTATATGTGTGGTGTATACATATATAAATATATAGAAATATATATGAACTCTCATTGATGAAAGCCCATTTAAGTGAACTCAAATACATAATTTCTGACAAAAAAAAAACATTTGTATTCATGATTCCACATAAAAGACAGCTAATCTTTTGTTAATTTCTTGCAGCCACTAAACTGTGATAATGATATGCTCTAGAAGCAGGCCAGCAGTAATTACAGTGTAATGATAGCATTTGAGGCTGTGTCAAAAACACAGATATTAAAATTGGAAGCGCAGATTTTTTTTCAACTCAATATCAGGTTGCTTGCTTAATATTATTCTGAAATTTTAAAAGGAAATGGATTTCAACAACCTGACCATCTCTTAGACCTTATTAGCATTTTGTAAGCATTCAGGTAAACTCTTCAAAGTTATACATCATGCATTACCATTAAGACTTTACCATTAAGTTCAAATGGCTATGCTGAGTTAGAATTCCCCTTAGGTGTGAATCACTTTCTCCTGTACACTAATAGCTAAAATAGGATATGTCAGAAATGAGAACAAGATTTCTGGATCCATCTGTGCCGAAACATAACTTGGACTTGGTACTTCACATTGGAAGATCAGAAGAGGGATGCTGAACAGGCAGCCTCTGTTTAATTTCTTGCAAAGAGAGAACCCAAGAAGACAGCAAGAATAGGTAGAAAGTTTGAAGATGCAGTTGAGGTGTTGAAGACATAAGTATGCAATAATATTTTCTGAACATCAGGACCGGCCTGCTGGGGAGGAATAGTCTTTTGCTTGATATGTGCTTTCTTAATTTATCAACTCAATGTTCCATATGCAATGATGATTAGAATTGGCATTGAAATAAAGGGAGAGTAACGAGTGGTAGAGCATTAAATTCAGAGAGCTTTGAATCAAAAAGTAAAACAAATACGTTGGACATTATCTAGGAGGTAGTAAAAATAAAATAGTAGAAGTAGCTAGTTTAAGCTAAAGGGGATAATGATACCTGGCCAAAAGAAAGCAACTTTACCTTTTGGTGTGGATGGTTTAGTAAGTAGGTGTATGTGTTCCCTACTCAAGCCTTGGTTAAAGGTAGCCACGCAGAGCATTCTCAGTACGCATGCACAGATGAGCCCAGTGTTACATAATGACCATATAGAAAATAACAACATGGGAACCCATCATAAATCTTGTTGTATTTTCCTCTAATTCTGCTTTTGTTGTGAACAATTTGGGATGACGCCAAGGGTCAAAAGTGAAAGCAAAAAGTTACATCCCAACAATGATTCTTAATGGTACACCATCCCCACCTACTGGTACATGAACAGCACTTTAGAGTCCTGGGTTTGCAATATTAAGAAATCGATCAGACAGCACCAACTCCATTATGTAGATTTGAAATATGATTTTTCATTAATCTCCTCACAGAATGTAAGAATTATTATGGTGCAGAAAGAGACCATTCAGCCCATCCTGCCTGTACTCATTCTATTTTCGAGTCTGGCTCTACTAGTTAGTGCCAACTAATGACTTCTCCTCAAATCCTTGAAAACCATTACTGTTCAAAAACACATCTAATGTCCTGTTGAATGTCTCATTTGAACCTGCCTCTACATTTCCAGGCAGTGTATTCCATACCTTAACAACTCACAATGTGAAAACATTTTGTTTCTACATTATCCTTGCTTCATTTGTTCATTAGTTTAAACCTGTGCCCTCTCTTGTTTCTTTTACAAGTGGAAACAGTTTTACCCTATCCATTCTGTCCAGCTTGCTCATGATTTTAATATCTCAATGAAATCTCCTCTTGTCCCCTTCTCAAGAGTAGAACCGTGCCAACTTCTTCAATCTATCCTTGCAGCAGGAGTTACTCATATTTGGAACGATTCTACCCTCTCTTCAATGCATTTCCATCTTTTGTATAAAATGATACCTACAACTATACACAATACTCCAGCTGAGGTCGAAGAATTGTTACATTTTTCCCCTATTAATAAAACCAAGAACACTGTATGTTGTATTTACTGTTACCTCCACCTATCCTGCCACCTTCAGTGATCTGTGCACAGGTTGAGGTCCCTCTGTCCCTTTAGCATTGCACCCTCTATGTTATTATCAATTGCGAACAGAGTTCCCTAATACCATTCCCTAATTCATCAGCAACATTATAGGCAAATCACGCTGCTAGAACACACGTTATCCAAGAACTACCTGTATAAAACAAAGCCAGTGAGCCTATAAAATCTGATCTCTCTAGAAATGTCCACTGTTTCATCTGGGTACATTATTTACAAGGCCAAGGTTCTTATGTCCATTTTGTCATCTGGTAGATAATTGCCAATATTTGTCATTCTTGTCTTGCAGAAAAAGAGAAACATTTTATCAAAGTAATTTGCAAGAACTCCAATATTAAGGGAAACAGTATTTTTAATACTTTATGAGCAGAGTGCTCTGATTGAAGGAGGGATTGCCATGGAGACAGCACCAAATTGGTGTGTAGCTTTACCTAAACCCTAAGTCTAATAGTTCGAGAAGGCAGCTCATCACCATTTTGTATAAGGCAATAAATGTTGGCCAACCGGTGACAACCACATCATATAAATAAAACCACTCAAATATCATTTTCTGGGAAGAAGGATGGAGTTCTTACCAGGGGCCATTCAGCTATGTTTTATGATTTGCTTAAATGACTGACAGAAACCAGAGCAGTCGAGTCATAGAGATGTACAGCATGGAAACAGACCCTTTGATCCAAACCGTCCATGCCGACCAGATATCCCAACCCAGTCTAGTCCCACCTGCCAGCACTCGGTCCATATTCCACCTAACCCTTCCTATTCATATACCCATCCAAATGCCTCTTAAATGTTGCAATTGTACCAGCCTCCACCACTTCCTCTGGCAGCTCATTCCATACACGTACCACCCTCTGTGTGAAACAGGTCTCTTTTATATCTTTCCCCTCTCACCCTAAACCTATGCCCTCTGGTTCTGAACTCCCAACCCCAGTGGGGAACCTTGTCAAGCGCCTTACTGAAGTCCATATAGGTCACCTCTATCACTCTGCCCTCATCAATCTTGTTTGTTACTTCTTCAAAAAACTCAATCAAGTTTGTGAGACATGATTTCCCACGCACAAAGCCATGTTGACTATCCATAATCACTCCTTGCCTTTCCATATACATGTACACCCTGTCCCTCAGGATCCCCTCCAACAACTTGCCCACCACCAAGGTCAGGCTCACTGGTTTACAGTTCCCTGGCTTGTCCTTACCATCCTTCTTTAACAGTGGCATCACGTTAGCCAACCTCTCGTCTTCCAGCACCTCACCTGTGACTATCGATGATACAAATATCTCAGCAAGAGGCCCAGCAATCACTTCTCTAGCTTCCCACAGAGTTCTCGGGTGCACCTGATCAGGTCCTGGGGATTTACCAACTTTTACTCGTTTCAAGACATGCAGCATTTCCTCCTCTGTCATCTGGACATTTTGCAAGATGTCACCATCTATTTCCCTACAGTCTATATCTTTCATATCCTTTTCCACAGTAAATACTGATGTAAAAGACTTGTTTAGTATCTCCCCCATCTCCTGCGGCTCCACACACAGGCGGCCTTGCTGGTCTTTGAGGGGCCCTATTCTCTCCCTAGTTACCTTTTTGTCCGTAATGTATTTGTAAAAACCCTTCGGATTCTCCTTAATTCTATTTGCCAAAGCTATCTCATGTCCCCGTTTTGCCCTCATGATTTCCCTCTTAAGTATACTCCTACTTCCTTTATACTCTTCGAAGGATTCACTCGATCTATCCTGTCTCTACCTTACATATGCTTCCTTCTTTTTCTTAACCAAACCCTCAATTTCTTTAGTCATCCAGCATTCCCTATACCTACCAGCCTTTCCTTTCACCCTGACAGGAATATACTTTCTCTGGATTCTCTTTATCTCATTTCTGAAGGCTTCTCATTTTTCAGCCTTTACCTAAGAACGTCTGCCCCCAATCAGCTTTTGAAAGTTCTTGCCTAATACCGTCAGAATTGGCCTTTCTTCAATTTAGAACTTCAACTTTTAGATCTGGCCTATCCTTTTTCATCACTTTTTTAAATCTAATAAAATTATGGTCGCTGGCCCCAAAGTGCTCCCCCACTGACACCTCAGTCACCTGTCCTGCCTTATTTCCCAAGAGTAGGTCAAGTTTTTCACCTTCTCTAGTAAAAACAGGAACATTTTCAAAGCATTATTACCTACAGCTGCTTGCTTTTATTTCTGATGTAATCAATATTTGCATTATTCGTAACTTACATAACATTGCTAACATTACAATCTTTTGATTTTTTAAATTGTTTGATGATACCTTTTGCTTCTTGACTCTTTAAAAGCACTTTCTCAATGTTAAATTTAGTTTAGTTTATTTCTGAAAGAATTTGTATCTGTCATCAATTTTCAGGGTCAATGTATGGAATGTAGTGCATCTTTTGTTGATGTATTGTATTCAATTACCATAAAACTGCTTTTAAATATTTCCTCTGAATTAAATAACTTCAGTTTGTTTGTTTTTTAGTTCCTTATGCACTCTGGCCTTTTCTGTGTGTCAGCTTAGCTTTTGCTTCTAAGATGTAGATACATGCCTTCTTTAAAGAGGTTTAATGCTCTGTAAAGAGGTCTAATGCAGCTGTACTCAGGTCATTGTGGAATAAACAAGCAAATTTTATTTTGTAGAGTACCTTCTTTTGGTTACTATTGGATTTTACCAGAGCATTTTAACAGATTCGCTCTGTGTAAACAATAATAATGTGAAAGATGGAGCTATGTTTATTTCCGAATGTTGAGAATGGTGTTTGGGGTCACCACGCTTTGACTAGTACCATATTGTCTCACATTATCAACTCCAATTTAGATAGACATGTGTTAAGACAAGTCCAGCCAGCCAACTTTTTGGCCTTCTGGTGATTGACTTATTCTGCAACATGTCATTTGAAAGATGCCACATTTGTTAAAATTACATGTTTTTCAAAAAGTATTTTATCTTTGGGTTTGTTGTAACTATAGAGAAAGTCAAACCTCAATGTTTGTTTGTTCTCAATCCGCAAAGACTGTACAAATCCAAACTGCTTTATGTGTTTGTGCATAAAGATTTTTTAATGAATAAAGTATATTTTTGCAATATATAAAAAAAACAGCATTTCCAGTAAAAAGCAGAGGAAATAATTTCACAAAAATGAGGCACGAGTTCATACATACTATCCAAACAGAATTTCAAGGGTATACAGCTACATCTCTTTTTGGGTGAGGGGGAAGGAATTGAGAACAGTGGGAAATAAAAGTTTTGGTCTGGTTAGCTGACATCAGGGAACTTTTCAAAAGGTGGCTGATACTTGACAATGGCATGGTTAACAAGTAAAAACTATTATATTTTGTGGGTAAGACACCAAGATGTACTGGATTTGAGGAAGTAGATCCTGATGGGGAAAAATATTTTTAGGAGGAAGTTGCTGACAATTATTTCATTCATTTTGATGCCCATTTTACTCTAAATAACAACTTGTAAACCCATGTATATTAATAAATAATGCTAAGTTCATTGTATTGGAAATTCATAATTTATTGCAACAAAAATTATTATACATGACAATAGCATTAACAGTTGAGATGTAGTGGAATAAATTAAAAATTTGCTGTAACTCTTTGCACTTAATATAGCTTTAGTTGTTTTGTCTCTTCTTCAAATAGTTCATGTGCATCTGTTTCCCCAGGTGAGAAGCGTGCATACCTTTCTCTGCCAAGACCAGGGGTGAGTTTTTTTTTTAAATTTAACTTAAAATCTTCAGCTCAAAACCCACACTGCAATGTCACGAGCTACAGGGTAATTTTGACTTAAGGTGAAATTGGTGATGACTCGGACCCTGTTTTACATCTCTCTGTGTTGCAGTTTTGCTGTAGTTAAAATTACCCTGTATCATCTTGAGTTTAGATTTTCTTCTAAAACACTTCAGACAAGAAGCAATTTCCATAAGCACAACCGGTGAGCTGAAATATTTGTGTTTTTTTATGTTTGTGCATTATGCGAGTCAGTGTGCCAGAAATGAATGGTTAACCTTTAATTGTGTTGACCACTGGGAGATCCAGGATATTCAACACATCATCTCGCCTTCTCCAATAAACAAAAATACAACAGTGTCATTCTAAAACATACCAAAATAAAATTGAATTTCCTTTACGATAGTCATATTTTGAGTTTGTTGTCATACTCAGTATTTGCACACTATATGAACACTCCTGGAGCAACTGTTGACAGCCGCAAAACTGTCTACCAATTGAAAAAAAAATCTGGCAACAGTAATTAGGATGTGAGATCAATTGTTATTTAACCATTTCCCACAAGTTGTTAGTGAGTAATAACAGGAGATACTAGGCTAGAAGATCAATATTGCAAAATGTACTACAAAGTTCACGATTCTGACATTCATGAGGATCACGATATTAAGTGAAACATTGGTTTCCATAGGAACCAATGTCAAAACTGTAATTAGTTTCTGTGAGGATCTTATTGAAAAAAAATTAAAACATGATTTCAAAGTTGAAATATATTATGTTGCTAAATTCCTACTTTGGTACCCTATAAATGAAAATGTATAAACCATAACAAGTTTAAAAGTATGAAAGAATAATGTAACTGTTACTTCCAGGGCCTCCTCCACACTGGTGATTGTGCTTCCTTAAACTCCTGTTCCATGATTCTCTTGGTCTCTGCCCTTGCTAACCAACTTGTGCCCTCTTCACCAATCCCAGACTCCCCAGCACTACTCCTGGCTGTTACTACTTCCATCTTTTGGACTCCTCAATCAAGATTCAGATTCAGTCAGAAGCTGGTACTCAGTTTGGAAGCGCAAGTCCTCATTCTGCAGTAGTTCTTTTACTTGAATGCTGCCTCTCACCCCTTTCCTCTCCTGAACCTTCACTGTGAAAGTTTTTTAAAATGTATTCATGGTGTGACAGTATCACCGGCTAGCATTTTTTGCCCATCCCTAATTACCCAGAGGGCAGTTAGGAATCAACCACATTGCAGTGGATATGGATTCATTTGCCATGGTGGGATTCAAACACTGATCCCCAGAACGTTACCTGGGTCTCTGGGTTAGTCCAGTGATAATACCGCTAGGCCATCATCTGTCCATGACCATAAGACCATAAGACAGGATAGAAGACCAGTGAAGCAGGAGCAATTTTGCAAGTCACTTCAAAACTAAAGGATTGAAAAAGCCCCAAAATCTCAAATCTTTGGAGTGACCATTTCCATGACATTGTAGCTCCAAATCTGGATCATGATTAGGAAGGCAGGTCCAGGAGAGGGAAGCAGCATATGTGTGAGTCAGGGAGGCAGGAGAGGCTGCATCTTGGAGGTTGGCATCTGGGGAGGCACCAATTGAGTTATGTGGAAACAATATTAAAACAAATCTCAAGGTGCTTCACAGATTACAAGCCCCATTAACTTAATGATATTAAAGAAAAACAATACTAAATAGAGCAACTTTAAAGGAGGACTTTCTGTACAAATGAACAATGTCATGAAAGATCAGCTAATGTTGGTAAAGTGCTGCTGTGTAGCCACTTAATGAACCATTGGGGTCCATTTGGTGTGGGTAGACCCAGAATGTCCTGAGGGAGGGAATTCCAGGATTTTGACCCAGTGATATATTGGAGGGGAACTTGCAGGTCGTGGTGTTCCCATGTATCTGCTACCCTTGTCCTTCTAGATGAAAGTAGTCTTGGGTTTGCAAGGTGCTGTCTAGGGATCTTTGAATTTCCACAGTGCATCTTGTAGATGGTACACACAGCTGCCACTGGTGGTGGAGGCAGTGGATGTTTCTGCATCTTGTGCCAATCAGGTGGATTGGTTTATCCTGGGTGGTATCAAGCTCCTTGAGTGTTGTATGTGCTGCATTCATCCAAGCAAGTGGGGAGTATTCCATCACACTCCATATTTGTGCCTTATAGGTGGTGGACAAATCTTTGGAAAGTCAGGAGATATGTTACACCTTGCAGGATTCCTAGTCTCTGACCCACTCTTATAGTAGTATTTATATAGCTGGTCTAGTTCAATGGTCAATGGTCACCTCAGGATGTTGATAGAAGGACTTACAAATGGTAATGCCATTGAATGTTAAGGGGTAATGATTCAATTCTCTCTTTTTGGAAATTGTCATTGCCTAGCACTTGTTACCTTCCAATGAACTGCATTAGGATCTGAGGAGTCACAAATGAAAATTTTATATTCATTAGCGAACATCTCCACTTCTGTCCTTATGATGCAGGGAATATCATTGATTAACCTTGTGACATGGTGAAATCCAGTTCAAATCCAAGTAGCAAATTGTAACTAATTTTTTGAAATAATCACATCAGTAATACCATGTGTTAAAAATAATGTATGAATGACAATGAAATAGGCCCTTCCATTGAATACAAATAAATCCATTCCTAAACATTCCCAAAGTTTGCTTAAGAAACTGATATATCCCACAAGTGAATTAAGAAAAACTGTATATCAAGTTAACTAGAAATTCATTCTGGAAAAATTTCTTTCAGTTCGTTTTTAGCTATTTAATATCAGGCTGCTCCTGCACATTGATTGAAAATTTGGTAAATCCATTTTAAGTATAAAACTGCATCAAGTTAGCAAAAATATATCTTAATTGTAACAGGGAATATGGTGTCTTTTAAAGTCTGCCAGTGTGTAGAAGCTTTTCACTATCTTCCAGCTGTTTCATTATGCCAATAAATGATGTTTTAAATAAATGGTGATATATGAAAATGGATATCTTTAATTTCCTTGTTTCTTTTTGTTTATGCCAGAAACATACTGCAAATCTGAAGACTGTTAAAGCAGTAAAATTAGATGCTGAGGTAAGACTTCAAGAGTTGATTTGTAAGGATTGCTTATTATGCAGGAAGGAATTGGATAATTTTTTTCAAAGAACTAGCATTGATGTGATGGGCTGAATAATCATCCACATTGATTCTGTAAACAATAATGGAGAAATAGGCCAGCTTTGCTTATCAAAAGTAGAGATACATTTTTCCGTGCTAAGACGGCTTTCAAAGTTTGTGAGAAGATTTGTAGCTCGGGTGCTCGTTGTTGTGGTTCTGTTCGCCGAGCTGGGAATTTGTGTTGCAGACATTTCGTCCCCTGTCTAGGTGACATCCTAAGTGCTTGGGAGCCTCCTGTGAAGCACTTCTGTGATGTTTCCTCCGGCATTTATAGTGGTTTGTCTCTGCCGCTTCCGGTTGTCAGTTCCAGCTGTCTGTTGCAGTGGTCGGTATATTGGGTCCAGGTCGATGTGCTTATTGATTGAATCTGTGGATGAGTGCCATGCCTCTAGGAATTCCCTGGCTGTTCTCTGTTTGGCTTGTCCTATAATAGTAGTGTTGTCCCAGTCGAACTCATGTTGCTTGTCATCTGCGTGCGTGGCTACTAAGGATAGCTAGTCATGTCGTTTCGTGGCTAGTTGGCGTTCATGGATGCGGATCGTTAACTGTCTTCCTGTTTGTCCTATGTAGTGTTTTGTGCAGTCCTTGCATGGGAATTTGTACACTACGTTGGTTTTGCTCATGCTGGGTATCGGGTCCTTCGTCCTGGTGAGTTGTTGTCTGAGAGGGGCTGTTGGTTTGTGTGCTGTTATGAGTCCTAGTGATCGCAGTAGTCTAGTGGTCGCGACCACTATAAATGTCGGAGGAAAGATCACAGAAGCGCTTCACAGGAAGCTCCCAAGCACTGAGGATGTCACCTAGACAGGGGACGAAACGTCTGCAACACAAATTCCCAGCTCGGCGAACAGAACTAAAACGGCTTTAATAGTCCTGCGTATGCTGAGCATCATTTAGAAGGAAAATGTTTATTTTATTGCAGGAACAGGCTAAGATAGCAAAATTGGGGTTGGAGCTGCGTTTGCACACATCAGATGTGGATGCAGAAACTGAAAGGTGGGAAGACCAAGATAATGAAATTCTTCGTCAAGCACAGACTATGTCCAGCATGGCATATTCTATGTATCTTTTTACAAGGTAGGATTGATTCTAAAATCAGTCTTTTGGAAATAGTTTGCTTTATTTAAAACAAAACTGTTAATTTCTTTCAAATATTTTCAACTAGTTTAGTTTTCATATGATTAACTTCATGCACTTCCTATTTGACTTTTAGTTGATATACGAGCCTACAGTACAAACTTGTCTCGTTGGTCATCTTTATGGAGTGTCTCAATGTCAGTCAGGCATTTCAGCCTTGCAGTTTGGCTGATAAGGAGGAGTACTTGGTACATCACAGGCCCACCATGACTAACTTTCAGTCTTTTTATAAGAGCAGTTGGGAACTCAGGACTATGGGCCTGTGGTAACTTGTTTGTTGTTCTCTTTGTGTGCCTTGTCTGTGAGGCTTGCTCAGTTATGAAACCAGCTGAATCATGATCACAAACTATTCACATGGCAAAGAGGGGTCCTGCGGCACACTGGTGATGTTCCTACCCTTGGACCGAGCAGCCTGGGTTCACGCTCCGGAGGCGTGTAATGTCATCTCTGAACGGGTTAATTAGAAAATTTTTTTTTAAAAAAGCAGACTCAGGACTTGTGTACCTGTGATGCAGTGCTGGTGTTACTACCTTTGAGCCAAGAAGCTGGAGTTGAAGTCCCATCTATTCCAGCACTGCATCACAATAGCTCTGAATAGGTTGATTAGAAAATTTTTAAAAAAGACTCCTGTGGCGCAGAGGTAGTGTCCCTATTCCCAATTTTCAGGAGGGCCAAGTTCACATGCCACATGCTCCAAGGGTCTGTAATAACATCTCTGAACAGGTCGATTAGGAACAAATAGGTTAAGTAAAAGAAAAATCACCTGGCAAAGAGGGTTCTGTGGCACAATGGTGGTGTTCCTACTTGTGAGCCAGGAGGCCTGGGTTCAAGTCCCACCTGCTCCAGACCCTTGTAATCTCTGAACAGATTGATTTAAGAAAAATTCAATGATAAAGAAACAAATAAAAATGTGATGGAACACCCATTCCAATTCCATTTTGACTTCGACCCCACCCCGCTCCCGACCTCGCCCTCACGTTTGGTGGTTTGCATTGCCCTTAACTGGCTTTGCACACAAGTTATTCATTTGGAAAGCACAGATGATCTACTGGTGGTTTAATAGATTTTTTAAAAATAGTGATTTGGTGATGGGAAAAAATATGTTCAGCTGTGTGTATGAGTGCTTCTGGATGTAGAGAAAAAACTTCACGTGGCAAAACAAACACCTGTAGCTTTATCTGTTAGGATGCCTCCCATACAAAATTGTCATTTTGTATCTTGGTATTCAGAGGTTCAACTGCAGTGGTATCCATCACTTGTTCAACTAGGCTGCTGATCCTTGCACCAGACTATGCACAATTCCTGTGTTACATTTTATGATTATTTATTCAGGGCTTTGCTGGCTGATCCAGCATTTATTCCTAGTCCTTACTTTCCCTATTGAAGTTGAGCTGCCTCTTGAATTGCTGTAGTCCATTTTGTGTAGTTATACTCACACTGCTGTTAGGGAGCAAGTTCCCCTTTCCCTTGTGAAGGTGAGCTGCCTTCTTGAACCGCTGCAATCCATTTTGTGTAGTTATACTGACAATGCTGTTAGGGAGCAAGTTCCAGGACTTTAACCTGTATATTCCCAATCCTCCTCCTTTACTTAGCAATCAGCAAGGGCAATCTGTCTATTATGTCACACTTCTCTGTCACAATAATTATAGGTATATTTTCTGAACAAATTTTTTACAGCTCTTATTGAAGAGTTCCTCCAACAATAAGGAATTTAAAAAAAAAGACATTGGGAATATACAGAAGAAACTTCCCACAACAGATTCCACATAATGCTAGTTATTCAGAGCTTGTGATCCTCATGTTTGTGGGGTTTTTTTGTTGTATTTTGACTTGCACAGATGTGGCAAGTGATCACATCTGACACACTGTATGCTATGTATATTGAGTACAGAAGTTGGGAGGTCCTGTTGCGGCTGTACAGGACATTGGTTAGGCCACTGTTGGAATATTGCGTGCAATTCTGGTCTTCCTATCGGAAAGATGTTGTTAAACTTGAAAGGGTTCAGAAAAGATTTACAAGGATGTTGCCAGGGTTGGAGGATCTGAGCTACAGGGAGAGGTTGAATAGGCTAGGGCAGTTTTCCCTGGAGCGTCGGCAGCTGAGAGGTGACCTTATAGAGGTTTCTAAAATCATGAGGGGCATGGATAGGATAAATGGACAAAGTATTTTCTTGGGGTGGGGGAGTCCAGAAATAGAGGGCATAGGTTTAGGGTGAGAGGGGAAAGATATAAAAGAGACCCAAGGAGCCAACTTTTTCACACAGAGGGCCGTACATGTATGGAACGAGCTGCCAGAGGAATTGGTGGAGGCTGGTACAATTGCAACATTTAAAAAGCATCTGGATGGGTATATGAATAGGAAGGGTTTGGTGGGATATGGGCCAGGTGCTGGCAGGTGGGACTAGATTGGGTTGGGATATCTGGTCAGCATGGACGAGTTGGACCGAAGGGTCTGTTTCTGTGCTGTACATCTCTATGACTCTATGATTCTAGTACCTCTGTTCTAATGAATCACTGAATTATGATGAGCAATGACACAGGAGTTCATAAAATCCCTAATTGTGGAAGTAGGCCATTCAGCCCATCAAGCCCACATTGACTCAGCCCCTGACCCTATCCCTGTAATCCAGCATTTCCCTTTGGTTCATCCACCTAGCCCACACATCTCTAGACTCTATGGGCAAGTTAGCATGACCATTCCACACAAGCTGCACCTCTTTGGGAGGAAACCCGCACAGATATGCAAAGTACATGCAAACTCCACCCACACAGTCACCCGAGGGTGGAATCGAATGGCGTCTTTGACACTGTGAGGTAACAGATCACTGAGCTACCATGCTGCCCAAGTTCTGTTGCAATAATATACAATATGATTTGAAATTGCTCCATTGTTTGCTTGATAACATATTTTCTCTCTGACTTGCTTTTCTTCCTTTCAATGTGGCAATAGTTGACTCTCTTCAGTATCTTCCTCAAAACAGCAGTGATTAGAAACTAGCCATAACTATTCCTTCTCACTCTGTCACATAAACTCATTCATGTAGCATTCACATTGCTTCACCATATAATAATTTGGATGTCCAAAGATACTTGGGGATTTAGGTGCATTGATCTTTAAAATGTCACAAATGGATGCAGAAAATTATCAAAACAGGAAGTGGAATGCTATCATTTATATCTAGAGGACTGGAGTACAAGGATACAGAAGTTATGCTGTAACTATACAAACCCTGGTTAGATTCCACTTGGAGTACTGTGAGCAGGTATGTGCACCATACTTTAGGAAGGATATATTGGCCTTAGGGGGAGCATAACATAGACTTGTTATCTGGACTTCAGGGATTAAGAGGAGAGATTAGACAAATCTCTTTTCTTCAGAATTGAGAAGATCTAATCAAAGTCTTCAGAATATTAACAGGAAAAGACAGGGGAGATAAAGATAAACCATTTCCACTGGTTGGAGATTCTAGAACTAGAGCGGTATAGTCTGAGAATTCAGGCCAGGCCTTTTTGTATAGACGTTAGGAAGCACTTCCATACTAAGCATAGTAGATTTTTGAAACTCTCCTCTATAAACAGCAGTGGATACGAGATCAGTTGTTACCTTTAATTCTGAGTTTGATAAATCTTTGTCAAGGGAGTGGTGCTGGAAAAGCATACCAGGCCAGGCAGCATCCGAGGAGCAGGAGAATCGACGTTTTGGGCATAAGCCCTTCAGGAAAGAAACGTCGACTCTCCTGTTCCTTGGATGCTGCCTGACCTGCTGTGCTTTTCCAGCACCACATCTCGACTCTGATCTCCAGCATCTGCAGTCCACACTTTCTCCTTAGATAAATTTTTGTTAACTTAGGTAATAAGCGATATCGGCTAAAGGCCACAAATGAGGCATGATCTTATTGAATGGTGGAACAGACTTAGAGCCAAGTCATGTCCCTTTGTTCGTCTGTTCATAATACCTTTTATGAACATGATCATCAATGTACATTGTTTTGTTCATCCTATGTTTGCCATTTTAAATCCATTTATTAAATATCATACTTAAACCTTTAATGCTTTTAACATTAACATTTCTCTTTTATTCAGAGGAGAAGGCCTTTTGAAAACAACACAGGATTTATTTCACCAGGCAGAAGTAGGTAGATTGTTATGTCTTCATATTGTGTTTGAATTGACCCTGAACCTTTTACAATTGAAATAGTTGTAAGAGTAATTGCTTTTAAGTGCCATTTTGTGTCCTGAAAATTGCATTTGAACTATGTAGTTGTAATCCAGTTCATTTCATTTGAAATGTTTTTTGGAGACAAGAGACATAGCTTTGTGCAAATGTAAGTATCTTACATTAATATTATGGTCTGTGATCTGATTTGAGCCACTCACATTTCTTAATTAAGTGAGGTGAGATTGTACAGATGAAATAGCAGGAGTGACCATTTGGTATTTTACTAACATCGTGATATCATTCTGGTGCAGGAATGAGGCTCTTTGTTTAGCTGCTGTACCCACACTCCCAAATTCCAAAGTGGAAGATGTAAAATAATAAAGAATCACTGCAGTTAATGCTGAAAGTGGCTGGCTCACGTAATGGCTGAGGGGTGACATGAAACTCTGATAATCAGGGGAACTGAGAGTAGGGTGGTGATGGCACACTTGATTCCTCTTTGCCAGTATATGTTATACTGCCACCTACTTCTGACAGGAGCTCTGGTCACCAAGATCCAATTTCATTGGAAAATGGGATTGGATGTCGAAGCATTGATGAGACCTGAAGGGATGGACAGCTACTCATTTTGATTGTACTCCATTTGTGATCATAAATAACAGTGAGACAAAATAGCCTATTCTTTACCTATGCAAGTGTAAGTAAGGGAACTAAATGTATTATCTCGAAATTTGCAGTTGACGTGGGGGGATGAACTGTGAGAAGGAAGTAGAGATGATTCAGTATGGTTTGAGCAAGCTGAGTGGGCAAATGCATGGCAGTTGTAGTATAATGTGTGGAGAAATGTAAGGCTATCCACTTTGCTAGCAAAATCAGGAAAGCAGATTATTATCTGATTGGCAATAGATTGAGAAAGGGGAATGTGCAAAGAGACGTAGGGACACCAGTTGCTGAAGTAAATGTGAAGGTGCAGCAGGTAGTAGAGAGCAGGGATGTTTTGTTTCATTTACACAGGGCCTTGGTAACACCATACCTGGAATACTATATGCAGTTTTGATTTCTTTATCTGAGGAAGGATGTCTTTGATGCAGAAGGAGTCCAGTGAGAGTTTACTTGACTAATCCTGTGATGGTGGGACTTCAAACAAGGAGATTGAATCAGTTTGGATCATATTTGCTGGAGTTCGGGAGAATGAGGGGGAATCGCATAAAATCTTATATAAGTCTAATAGGACTCCAACAGGGTGGATGGAAGAAGAATGTTTTCAATGGAAGGTAGAGCCCAGAGCCAGGTGTCACAGTTGAGGAATATGGGATAAATCATTTAGGACTGAGAGGAGAAATTTTTTCATTTAGAGAGTGGTCATCCTGTAGAATACTCCACCACAGAAAGTAGTGGAGGCCAATACATTGTATGATTTTAAGAAGAAACTAGATATATTACTTGGATCAAAGGACAATGGGGAAAATCAGGAATAGGTTATTAAGTTGGATGATCAGCCATGATCATAATGAATGGAGAAGTGTGTTTAAAGGACTAACTCCTCCTGTTTTCCATGTTTCTATGTTAGTAGTCATGTAACGTTCTTGTGCAACTTATATGATTCTTCAATGGGCGTTCCCCAGGAAACCTTAAGACAAAGGGATGTCATGATGCATAAGATCCTTTAATTAACAGTCTTTAAACTTTTCAGACTGAAGTATGAATATAACAGCACAAATGTGAAGAGCAGATTTAGTGGTAACTTCATGTGCAGAAGAACATAGTTACTTTTTTTTCATTGTATTTTCTCTGTTGCAGATCTTTGCTGAAGAAGGTCTGAGACTGTACACATCTCTTCATTCTTTTTCAAATCAGGTATGCCATGGAGGAACACTGCTGGACTTGCACAGTCATATAGCACAGTAAACACACGATATGCACCATTGCAAAAACAAGGATATTATTTTTGCAGTGGATCATGGTTTCAATATATTTATGTATCTCCTTCATATCCAACAATAATATATGATTGTAAAGATATATAAAATACACACACATGCTGAAATTTCAAGTAAAAACAGACTAACTATTCAGTAATCACCTTTCATCAAAATGAAATGTTGCCTTCATTTATTTTCAGATAAGATTGATACTCAAAATGTCAACCAGTTCTTTGTCTGATTTATCTGCTGTTTTCAATATTATCTGTTATATAAATGCTTTTTCAAATATTTTGCATTAGACAGTGTTTTTTCTTTATTGAAAGAAAAAGTCGGTACTGAGCTATTCACCTTTGTAAAATTCTTGTGGTTCTAATTCTCATTTGAGAGAGTTTGATTTGATCAGGGGTCACATTCATATGCATTTATATACAACAGACATTTATTTGTATGTGAACATTAATTTCATTACAATCCATGATTTTTAAAATCAATATTAATTCTCTTTTCACTGATCTGTGTCCTGTAGGTATACAGTGGCAAAATGCCTGGCTCAAATTCTTATTTATATGCACATCGTGTTCTGCAGAAGGTTGAAGAATAACATCATTATCATGCATAGATATTCTTCATCTTCATTTTATTGGCTATGCAACCAATGTGTTTATTAGCTGCAAAATCTAATCTGAAGAAACTAGGTATATTTAACGTGACCACGATGTGTGTGTAAAGATAACCAGCAAGATGTTTTAAAAGCTTTGAACATTTAATTTAGCCTTCAGTATTAGAAGTTAATTTCAAATGATGAATTAACACAGTTTTTAATCTGTTTCCCTGCAATGTGTTCTGACAGTGACCTGAAAATGAATTGTGTCTTTTCTGTCCTCAGTTGGAAGATGATGAAAAAGCAATTCTGATGATGGAGACAGAGAAGTTTCCTTCTTTATGTCAACAGCTGCAGATGTCCAGCAAAACCCCTGTTTATGGCAAAGCTGCCATTTTCGCTAAGGTCAGTGTCTTCTTTATATGGAACGATGGCTAAAAAGATGGGTTAAAAATTGCAATTTCATATTGGACATCCAAAACTAGTAAGTGTCACTAGTCCGTGATTTAGCTGATAAACTGCCTGTACTGTACTACAGCTGACTGACCTGTTATTCGACTTCAATGAAAGGCAACATTCAAACCTGTGGAGTGGAATTGTTCAATGGGATTTTAATGCTTGCAAACCTTGTGGTGATCAGGTCATGATATTCCTCAAATGATACAAAATATATGCAGTATTTATTGAAAGAAATGCAAGCTTTGAAAATAATTGAAATTTATTCAAATTATTTAACCTATTTTTTTCAAATTAGCCTGTTTAGAGATGTTATTACACATCTCTGGAGCAAGTGGGACTTAAACCCAGGCCTACCCAGCCAAGGGGTAGGGACACTACGACCACACCATAAATCTTTAGCAACGAAGGCTAATACATTGACAGCCATAGCCAGGAGAATAGCTTCTAAAGGGTTTTGCAGCACAAGTGTTCACAAATCAAGCCTGATGTGTGCAATCTCTAAGGACAGTGACAACATTTTAACTGATAGAATTAGCTTTATTTTCACATGTAGTAAAATGAGTGCAGTTAAAGGTTTACAAGTCACCATTTATGGCATCATTTTAGGTCCAAAGGAACCTAGGTATACACTCAAAATTTTAGGGAGAAGAGATTACAAAAATAAAGAAATAAGAAGTCCACCGTTACAGATCATTGGGAATAAATTGGAAAATAAATAATAAGTTCAGAATAGCAGCCTTTCAACCATAACCACACTGACACCTAGCCTCTAGTCTGTGCCAGGCCTTGACTCCAGATCACGCTGGGCTTCACCTTGAGGCTGTCTAGGCTGGGAAACCGCTCTGCAATCATCTCGAGGCCAGAGACGCGCATTGAGGTCACATCGGGCCAAGAAATTATCAGGCCGGGCCAAGATACACCCTCACTGGACTGCTGAGAAACCCCCTCACCGGGCTGCCGAGAAACCCCCTCACCGGGCCACCGAGA
This sequence comes from Chiloscyllium plagiosum, assembly GCF_004010195.1. Classification (NCBI taxonomy): domain Eukaryota; kingdom Metazoa; phylum Chordata; class Chondrichthyes; order Orectolobiformes; family Hemiscylliidae; genus Chiloscyllium; species Chiloscyllium plagiosum. The sequence goes on from NC_057714.1 coordinate 66,064,536, forward strand.
GACCGCCTCACCGGGCTGCCAAGGGACTGCCACATTGTGCCACCAAGTGACCCCCCCCCACCAGGTCCCTAAGAGATTGCCGCACCGGGCCGCCGAGAGACCCCCTCATCAGGCCCCCGAGACACTGTCACACCGGGCCGCCGAGGGACCACCGCGTCAGGCCACCTAGAGACCGCCACACCAGGTGTCCAAGAGACTGCTATGCCAGGCCGTATGACTGCAAGGCCAAGCCAAAAGGCTGCTACAATGGATCAAGATACCGCCATGCCAAGCTGAAAGATCTCCATGCCTGACAGTGGATAGTGTACTTGTTTTATTCCAAATAAAATAGTGGCCATTTACACTTCAATAAATATATCAGAATCAAATGGCCAGAATCTGAAAAGAGTCTGAGCAAATTAGAATCTGGTAAGATGTTGGACAGAATGGGATGAGAAATCCACTGTGGTCTATCTCAATATCAGGAGCATCTCATTCCACAGTTTCTGCTTTTCACAAGCAGCATGGCTAGTTAATTGTGAGGCAACTGCAGGTTTGCCATTTAAAGGGGATTAATGCTTGTTAAATATATTGTTAATGGCACAAATCACCTCATTAATGTTCAGCTTCCTATCTTATCCAATGTAACAAACAACTGATCCATGGCCAGTTCGCTATACAGAAGGCCTTTGGTTTGATGGTGGCCATAAATCCAATGAATGTCACTGGCATATACTGATGGAAATGTTTTCTAGGATCTTTGAGCCAGTGTTCTTGTGCTGAGGCAACAAAGAATGTTCAGCCTTTTCTGCTTCACAATTGAAAATAGAAGTTTGGTAGACTCGTGATGTTCCCAGTTAGGTGGTGGTTGCTGCTGCACACACTCTCAGCTTGGGCATAACATCTGCATGTGCTGATATCAGCATCAAGTGACAGATTATTGATGATTATAGAACCTGGATACTATGAATAGCCTCCAATGTCACATTATTACAATTGCTACACAGTGGTATGGTGCATCTCAGATCATGGTTTTTTTTCCCTAATGCTGGTAGTTAAACCATACTTTTTACAGGCACTGTCTGTTGGTCCCTGAAAGTGTTCCTCAGGGTAGAATGCTCAAGTGGCATCATCAGTGATGCAGTGTACAAATCATAGATTAGGATTAAGTAGTGACTGATCACCTGCATTTAATGACCTACCCCTTGGGGTTTTAAAAGAAATAGCAATCTAAAAGAGAAAGTTATAAGTTTTCATCTTCTGGAACAATTCTGAAAGATTGGAAGGTGGCAAACATAACTGAAATATTTAAGAAATAAAAGATAAAACAGCATTTATTTTTAACAAAAGGTTTAGAAGAATGGGAGGTGATCCAATTTAAACATATACAATTTTAAGGAACTTTTACAGAATAGATCCTAAGTAAATATCTCTCATATTTGGGGAATCTAGAAGATGGATTCACATTTTCAGAATAAGGAGTTGGTTACTGACGCTGAGATGAATGAAAAACTATCTTTACTCAAAGGATTTGAATTTATGGAAATCTCTACCTCAGAGAGCAGTGGAGATGCAACCATTAAGCATTTTCAAAATAAGTTGCTAGAGTTATAGGTACTAAGGAAATTAATGGATATATTGTTAGTGCAGGGAAGTGGAGTTGAGATAGGTAGAAGCTCAGCCCTAAATCGCAGAGTAAATTCAAACAACCAATTGCCTAATCTTGCTCCTGTTTCTTATGCTGCTACCTGTGAGGTATTCAAAGCAAATTGTGCTATTTAAGGATGAAGGATTCACAGAAGACGAGTACAGGTTTCAGTCAGTATTCATTTACAATTGGTGAACATGCGACAAAAAGAATCTGTGTAAAATATTTCTTGTGTATCAATAGTAGCTTTAAGAAAATTTCAATAAGTATGCATATTATTCTTTTACATTATTCTGTTTTCAGGTTGACACTGCTATTCAGGAAACTAAGAATATAATGACCGTGTTGATGAAGGTTCTTTCTCTTTGTTACAAATTGTTAAAAAAGGTAAGACAAGGAACTGAACCTGCACATAAAAGTAGCTGATTGGCCCAATTATCAATAATGAATCATTTCAGCATAGAAAGGTTGAATCTTATTCATACAAAATAGCATTGCTAAATTGTTACAAGTGTAGAAACTGCAAGTCTGAAATAAAAACTTAAAATGTTGGGAAGTAATTTCTGATGACAGGTTATTGACCTGAAATATTAACTCTCCAGAGATACTGCTTGAGTTGCTGAGTCATTGCAAGAGTCTCTATTTTTAATTTATAATTGGGGAGGGTGATCAGATGAGGAATTCTATGTAAAACTAATTTAGCTCATTGTCAGAAGTTTGTGAGTTCAAGCTCCAAAAGTGAATTGAGCACATAATCGTGACTGAAGGATTGTCAGGAATGTCATATCTTTCACATCACCTTCAACTAAAGCTCAGATCATGTTCACTGTTGAAACAGACCTATTGATCATTCATCTTCCTCTGTATATGTATATAAATCTATAGTGTATTTTTTTAAAAGGCTGTTATTAATTATCCAAGTATTGAATTAGCTGGCCATTATAACATTGCTTTTGTGGGATTTGTTGTTCACAAAGAGTTGATTTCGATGGGAATTGACAGGGTAGATGCTGAGAATATATTTCTGCAATGTGATAAACTAGAAAGAAAAGTTCCCTGTTTTTAAAAGTAAGGGATCGCCTATTTAAGGCATTTTCTTTGCTCAAATAGTGGATGATCAGTGGAATTCTCTTCAAATAGCAACAGAGAACAGGTTAATTAAATATCTTTAAGTTAGTTTTTCTCCTATATTTATACATAGGATGAGAGCATTGCTAGTTAGTTGGTTATTGCCCATCCCTAGTTGCCCTTCAGCTGAATTAAGGATTTAACAGGAAAGTCAACCACATTGCTATACATGTGGAGTCACATGTAGGCCAGACCAGGTAAGGATGGTAGATTTCCTGAGTGAACTAGATGTGTCTTCACAACAATCACTGTTAACCATTAGACTAGCTTCTAATTTGATCTTTAAAAATTATTGAATTCAATTTGAATTGAATTTGCCAGTTGGTATGGTGGGATTTGAACCCATGTCACTTGAACATGAGTTCTGGATTGCTAATTCAGTTACATTACCATTACCTCTTCACTTCTTCTTGATTGACAAGGAGTCATCAGGAATAGGGTAGTCAGGAAAGTGTAATTCAGATCACAGTCAGATCAGCCACAATCTTATCAAATGGCAGAGCAAGCTCAAGAGATTAAATGGCCTACTCCTGCTCCTTTGTGCATATGAATGAATATTCATTATTTGTTAGAATATTTGGAGGGCATTGCAATGAGTATAGTTCTTTATCCAACCAATTTGGGTTCAAAGAGAATCTACTATGATTCCTGTCCATCCCCATGCTGAAATACTAGCCTTATATTGGAAGAATCATATGATGACATGAACATCAAGAACATCACTGTTGGATAAAATGTAGCATATATTTACTCACAGAATAGAAGTTGACTTTTGCATTTGACTTTTGTGTCCCTCAAGGATCTGTAATTGTCTCCATATTTTCCTTACAGTGTAAAGTGGATCAAACATTCATGGGTTCTCCCCACAACTGGAGAGGAAACCAGTTGCAGATGGTTTCAAATGGTGAGAGCTTAGATGGTCAGAATACAGACACGTTTGGTGTGAAATCTCTGGAAAGGCACATGGCAAATTTAACGTTCTTAGAAAGCAAATGACGGGTCAAGTCCTAGAGAGGCTGTAACACTAATAAAAAGCAAATGTCACATGTACTGTAAACTTTATGCAGTTTTAGCTGCAAATCTATCAGCTCATTGTTTGTTAAATTTGTAGTACTTAATGTGGCTAAAAAAAAGGGTGTTATCCCTGATAGATTCCACCACTTGGAGTTGTGACTGTTTCAAACCTCCTACTTTAAACAGTGTTTTTTATCTTTGGCTCTGTAGTATTTTAAGTAATACCTAATGGAATGGCTAAATATCTTGTTTAAATATCTTCTCAGAAATGTGTTCATGGAAGTTTATTTTTTTCTTAACCTGCTGATACCTTATTTCGATTCATTTGTGAATGTGTTATTGATGCGATTAGTCCTTTGATGCTGCTATGGTCAAAAATGTGTAAGAGCATAAACTGGATATTACAGGCAAACGTTACTGCTGTGTAAGATAACTAAAACCAAATTATTATATTTGCAGGCAGGCTATTGCAACAAACTTGATAACTTGGGTGCACCTAAATCAGAAAAGGCTGTACCACTGTCTTACTTTCTTCTCTTGCTTCTCCCTATTCAAGGCGTAAACTTTCAGGAGAAAGGCCCAAGCTTCCTTTTAGTCAAATTTATACCAAAATAATTGAGATATCTTATTTTCTGTTTCAGAATATCAAGTTTGTGTTTTTTTCTCTCTACTACCTACAAATTAAAATTCTTGATAACAAATATAAATTTATTTTGAAAGTATGTATTTTGTGTTTAGGAAGAAGAGCAATCAAACAGATTACAAGTTTTAGAGGACAAGTATTTTAATGAATAGAAATCTGATGTGTTCTATCCCTCCATCACGTTCTTCCCCCATGAACTCTGTACCTAATGTCACTATTTTTCTGGTGATTTTGATATGCAGTGCAGTGGGGTTGGAATGTTGATGAACCACTGGAAATATTTAGTATAAAGAACTTCTACTGGATTTGTATTACCTGTAAAGGCAGTTTTTAAAACAAAAACTTCTCTTACAATTAACATGTAAAGTTTTATATTTTTAAAATAAAATTCTAATTCGTTAATCTTCACCAGCTTTTGTGTATTGTTTATTGAATTTCATACTCAGAAGAGTCGTGAATTGCAATATAAATATTAATCAGATGTATTTGTTGCTGCGACTCCCATTAAAAGACTGTTTTTGATGCCGTTAATCAGAGAAGAATCCCTACAGTGTGCAAGCAGGCCATTTGGCACACCGAGTCTGGACCAATCCACCCCATCCCTCTAACCTGGCATTTCCCATGGTTAATCCACCTAGACCACACACCCCTGGACACAATATTGGAAATTTAGTATGGCCAATCCACCTAACCTGTACATCTTTGGGAGAAGACACACTGAGAATGTGCAAACTCTACACAAGCAGTCATCCAAGGGTAAAATTGAACCCATGTCCATTGTACTACTGAGCTGCCCTTTAATATGCTTACATCATGACATTGTCAACAGAAATTTTCAACTTTTATTTGAAACCACAGAAATGCTGCGTGTGGTGTAATCTATCCCGGAGTTACTTCATTCTGTTGAGTCCTTTGACATATGCAGAGCTTCTCGGTTTCTCAATATTTGAAGACAAGGGATACTAATCATAAAAAAATTTTTCCTCCATTACTAGCAAAACATTTGTCAATCAGAAGATTGTTTTTAAAATAATGTCTTTCTGCACTGCCTGATCCTGAATAATCTCAAAATTTTGATACAATTTGAATTACCAATGAATATTTCAGCCATTTGATTGCAAAAACAAAGACATGAAAACATATCTTTGTTCTACCTGTATGTGCCTTGTGTTAAATGGATCCAGTTAACTTAATAAGTCTAATATTGTGGATGCTACGCTGATACACATTTTTGATGTTAAAAATTACATGGTTTTTTTTAGAAACATTGAACTTAATCCACTCCCGTAAAACTGTTTATTGAAATAGTACCTACTACTAAACATCCAAAAGCATAAAAGTATCAACTTGTATGGTTTCATTTATTAGCATTCAGTTCAGCATTCCAACTGTGAGTGTGCAACAGAAAAGTACAGCACAGGAATAGGCCCCTCAGCCCACCATATCTGTGCCAACCATGATGCCATTCTAACCAAATCCATTCTGCCTGTATGTGGTCCATATCCCTCTATTTCCTGCTGGTTTGAGTTTGTGTTTGGAAGGCCTGTTAAATGTTGATATTGTATAAGTGGTACAGGCTTGGATTAATAAATTTTCCCCATTGAATATCAGCAAAGCCAAATTCAATAATTGGATGAGATTTCTGAAACCATGCCCAATACTTGAGCAGACAGCAGCAACTTTTATGCTGATACCAGCAACAGTAGTAGATTCAAAAGATAAGCAAAAATATATTATTTTCCTAATTACAACATGACAGCACACCTGGTGAAATTAGAGTTGGTGTTTCATACTGACTTAACAAATACAAATGGCCATATCTGTAATTATTCATTTCCAATTTAAAATTTGACAAAATTGCAAGTGAGATTTTTCTCCAAATCTACATCAATTTATAAAGCTCTTTTTTTTAAACCAAGTGCATAATTCATTCAATTATATATTGCCTTGGGATGTATTGACTGCCCAGATGCTCAGTATGAATAATGGGCAAGATGTTAGATACAACATTCAATTAAACATAATTCCATGCAGCAGAATTTCTGCGTAGAAAAATACACAAGAATTAAAAAGAACAGGTCATTCAGACCCGCAAGCCTGCTCAGCCCTTCAATAGAATTGATTCCTGATCTAAATATGGCTTATGGAACCCCACATATATCATTATCTACAGGATCCTCTTTATCCATTTTTCTTATTACTTACTTAACCCTAACTCATTAGTCAACTGTAATATCCCTTTCACAAAGGTTTTCCAATCTGCTGGGACCTTTCTGGAGTATGGGGAATTTTGGAAGATCACAATTAATGCATCTAAATCCCTATAGCCACTACTTTTAAAAATCCTAGGAAAAAAGCCATTAGAGCCTGGGTTCTTGTCTACCCCCTAATGGTTTTCCCAGTATATTTCCTTGTTACAATTGTTTTATGTTCTTCCCTCATGATTTTAAATATCACAATAATTGTTCAACACTTCATTTCCTGTTTCTCATTAATTCCCCATTCTCACTCTCACAGGCGAACGTAAGTTATTCTTTTCTTCAACGTTTCTAAACTTCTAGTGAGCTTTCTAAAACTTTCATTTTCCCTTTGTAATTTTTGGTTTTATTCATTCACCACTGATTTCTAAAATCTTTTCAATATTCTAAACTTCGTAACCATACTTTGCATCCAACCCTGTGCCACATGGCACCTCAGCATATTTAAAGCTTAAACTAAAATCCTCCAAAACACTCTTCTCCAGCCCCAGTATGTTGTTTGGATTACAAAGATGTGGGTATCAATGGTAAAGTAAGCAAGTATAACTTTTAACTAATTTAATTAAAAATATATGGTGGTAGCCTTAACTTGAGACCAACATGTGGACCATGTGGGAAGGCAGGTAAGAGTCAATGTTGGTGTTACTGAAGTTGCAGAATTGTATGTCTACATGATGAAGAAAACACTAAGAGGGTACGAAAAACAGAAATATTTTCAAAATCTTGATTAAAATCAAAAATTGAAATATTTATAATACACAAATTCAAAATCTCAAGAGATAGATGGAGTCTTCACTTTAAAACAATTCAGGATATTTAGCTCTATCAAAATCAAAGTGAAATTTAATAAAGCTTCACAGATTCATTTCTGAATAGCATTTTACACTGGTTTTCAAATTAAACGCCATTATACAAAAATCCTTCTCATTAAACAAGGTTAAATTTTAAAACAACTTTAAACTGGTATTTCTAGGAAAAAACAGGTAATACGATAACTGACTTTTTGTATATTGTTTTAAACATTATTTTCATTGAGAAATGAACTGAAGAAAACTGACTCTAAAGAACTATCCCCAGTTATCCAAGTATACAATTCAAGAGCAAAACTATTGCTTCATCACAGATCATCCATTTAATCACTTCCTTAAAGTATGTTGCTGCTTTAAATTTTCATGTGAAATAAAACAGCTTAACTTAAGGAATACAATCGCTAAGAGATGTGGGGTTTAGAGGTCAGTATTTCCCATTATTGCTGCTGTTGTCTTGTGTCTCTTTGAAATAATATCTTGATACTGTTCCTGGTTAATTAAACCTTGGGTTATACTTTTGCTTTCTTCAAATTTGGGTAATACAACAGCAATGTATCCTTCTGTAGACGGCTGATTATGGAACAGAAATAAATATATGTTAATACAAATGACATAGAGCAAACCCTGGTAAATTAATGGGTGATAATCTTATTTTACCTTTTTTTGTAGAAGGCTGGGCTCCTGGAGAATATTTTCATTTACCTCCAGTAAACGTCCTCTGATACAACTGCAATAAGAGGAAGGGAACTTGAATGGAAAACAGCTATTTTTTGTTTTCTTTATACAACAGTTAATATAAACCATGAAAAGTAAACAACTTCCTTTTTCTTCTCTCCCATTTAAGGATTATTTTCAATTATCTTTCTGCCATTGTCAGCCATTTGTGAGTTATTTGCAAACTAGAAAAACGTATTTCCTTAAACTATCGTATTTGCTGTTTTGCCTGGGGTGATGCATTTTCATTGCGACAGAACATAGTTTTTAAATTAGCAACAGGACATTTCTCATGACCACAGGGTGGCTCTGTTGCTTTGCATATAACTTTTGGTTTTAAAAAAAATGAAAAATATTAGTTTTCAAAAACAACATGACTGCTGAGATGCAAGATTCAGCACATATGCAAGCACACAACCATTCTTAGCAAATAACTTGATACCCAACTGCTTACAGAGGAATTTTCATTATTCTACATTATTATGAATGTGTCAGCTCAAATCACACTTCTGGACAGGAACACATCACAATACAAGACACATTTATACCATTTACAAGGTACAAGGCTGGTGTGCAATAGAATACCGCTCATTTGCCTGGATTGGTGCAGCTGCAAGAACACAAGAAGTTAATACTATACAGGACCAAGCAGCCTGTTCACCATATGGAACATTAACTCCCTCCATCACCAATGCAATAACTCACAAAGGCTCTATCAGCAGCACCTTCCACACCCACAATCTCTATCACTTAGGTTACGGGCAGTTAGTGCACACCACTGCCTGAAAGCTCCATGAAAACCACACACCATCCTGACTTGAACCATATTGCTGCTCCTCCAGTGTCACTAGGTTAAAATCCTGGAACTCATTCCCTACAAGCTCTGTGATTACTTATACCCTATTTATCGCAGAAGTTCAAGGCAGTAGCTCAACAGCATCTTGAGTAATTAAGAATGGGAAATAAAACCAGCATTTATTGAGCAATAATGAATACCACTTTACACGAAGTGTTTAAGAGCCTGGGTAAGTTGCTACAGTATTTCTTGTAGATGGCACATACTACTGGCATTATGCAGGCGTAAAATGGGATGCTAAACAGGTGGTTTTATCCTGATGGTATGTTGTTGGAGTTGCTCTCATCACAGCTAGTGGAGACTGAGTATTTCATCACATTCCTAGCCTTTGCCTAGCAGATGATGTATAAGCTTTGAGGAGTCAGGACATGAGATACTCACTGTAGTGTTTTCAGCCTCGAAACATGTTCTTCTCTTTGTATAATTGTTTCTGTTCAAAGATAACCCCACCCCAGGGTGTTGACAGTGGACGGTTCAGTGATTGCAGTGTCAAGAGCTGATAGTTAGAATTACTTTTCCTGAAGATAGTTATTTAACTGACACTTGTGGCACAAATGTTACTTGCCACTTGTCACCCCAAACCTGGGCACTGTCCAGGTCTTGCTGGATTTAGACTTGGACTGCTTCAGTATGGTATGATTGGTGTTGAATGTTCTTCTCAAATGACCTTATGATGGAGGGAAGGGCATTGATGAAGCAGTTCAAGATGGTGGGTCCTAGGACATTACCCTGAGGAACTCTGTAGAAATGCCTTGGAATGGAGATCACTGACCTCCAATATTCACAGTCAGCTTCCTTTTTGCCGGGTACGACCCCAACCAGTGGAGTTTCTGATGCACATTGACTCCAGGTTGTCAAGAGGCCGTCACTCTCAGCTGTCCTCTGGAATTCAGCTCTTTTGTCGATATTGAACCAAGGATGTAAGAGATCAGGAACTGAATAGCCGTGGTGGAACACAAACAGAACATCAATGAGCAGATTGTTGCTAAGCAAGGGCTGCTTGATAGCTCTATTAAGCACTTCTTCCAACACTTTGATGTCAAGAGTAGACTGATGGGGTGGTAACTGCTCAGGTTGGATTTTTTTCCACTGTGTACACAGGACATATCACCAGTGGAGGTAATTTTCAACATTGTTGGGAAGATACCACTGTTGTGCCTTTACTGGAACAGCTTCGCTAGAGGCCTGGCAAGGTCTGCAGCACAGGCCCTTAATACTGATGTTAGAATGTAATCAATGCCCATAGTCTTTACAGTAACCAGTGTCTCCAGCTGTTTGATCACATGTAGTGGAGCTAATTGGCTAGAGACTGGCATCTGAGATGCTAGGGAGCTCAGATAGAGGCACGGATGGATCAAACTCAGCACTTAGGGCTGAAGATTGTTAAAAACAATTCATTGCAAAAGATAAAGCTTGTTTGCTGGGCCCCCATCATTGAGGAGGGTAATATAGTGGAGCCTTCTCCTCTAATGAATTGTTTGCTTGTCCAGTACCATTCACGAATGCGCACGACAGGACCTCAGAGCTCCAAGATCAAGAAAAATGCTGCAAGAAATTTGAAAAACAAATCTGCTGGACAAACTTAGCAGGTCTGGCAGCATCTATAGAAAGAGAAATCGAGTTAACATGGAGTACAAAAGGACTCTTCTGCAGAACAAATTACACAATGTTTTGCTTTGGAAGGCTTAGATCAGATGGGTTGGTTGTGAAATTGTTTTGCTCCGTCTATCTCTTGCTACTTATGTTGTTTGGCATGCAATAAGTCTTGTTTTGCAGCTTCATCAGGTTGACTCCTCATTTTTAGATAAACTCTGCGCTGCACCTGGCACTTCACTGATCCAAGATTGATTCCTTGGTTTGAGGGGAATGGTACAGGAGGGGATATACCACGACCATGAATTTCAGATTGTGTTAGCATGTTTCTGCTGATGTTGGCCCACAGCACCTCCATAGATACCCAGTCTGTAGTTGCTAGATCTGTTCAAAGAAGATTCCACTGAGCACGGTGATACAGTACCACACAACACAATGCAGGGTAATCTCAAGGTGGGCTTTGGCTCCACAAGAACTGTGGGGTTTGGTAACTCTTACAGATATCATCACGGATGGATGCATCTGCATTAGACAAATTGATGAGCAAGTTGAGAATGCCTGTTCTGATTTAAGGTCACTGGTCCTGAAACATTAACTCTTGATTTCTCTCCACACATGCTGCCAGACCTGCTGACATTTTCCAGCAAATGGTGTTTTTGTTTCTGAGTCTTAGCATCTGCCAGTTCTTTCAGTTTTTGTTTTTCTCCCCGCTCGTTAGCTCCATCATTACCTGTTGCACAACCTAGAAAGAGATTGTTGATTACAGACATTGAAGTTTCCCCACACAGAAAACATTCAGGAGGATTTCCAGATCATATCTGACCTAATGCTATAACATCTTTTGTGGTCTAGCAACAATGTTGAAGATACCCAGGGAAACTCCTTCACAAATTACATACCATTGTGCGCCATCTACGGTCAGTCTGCCCTGTCAGTAGGTGTCCAGACTGTTGTTCAACTAGCTAGCAGGTCAGCTGTCCAATTTTGGGAATTTCTGAATTATAAGTCCAGTACGTTATGTAATCATCTCCCTCTAGCAGTCATCTGATAGCATTAAGATACATAAAAGGATTTCCCAAACACATCAATTCTATATTGAGCTAGTCCACCCACCACTGCAAAATGAGTGAACATCAAGATGACCATATCAGTATTTACGCATTATGACCCAAACAAAAATCATTTTAAGAAGTTTAAATGGAATATCAATTCATTGTGCCATGGAAGATAACATCAGCTTTAAAGAAGCCAAAACCTACAGCCTCTCTCTGCACTGCTGTTCTGGTGCCCAAACACATGTACCATCACATCTTCCAACTACTCCTCCAATCAATAAACAAGGAGACACATGCAACCCTTAATCTGACCCAGCAATGCCTCTACCATGTTTTCTTTGAACAGGTTAGGGATTTCTAGAATAGAGATTTGCAGTCAAAGATTTCTATCTATGGCCAGTATTAAAGGGAAAGTGCAATATATGGCTCAGAGAAATATCTCAAATACACAAAGTTAATGTACAAAAATAAAAGGCAATTTAGGTAAATTTCACAATAGTTGGAATAGTTAATGAATTTCACATAATTATCACAGTCTAGAAAAAAAGAGAAAGACCTTGCCTGTATATTGTGTATTCCTCACCATCTATACAAAGTATTCTGCACAATGGTGCAAGTTCTGTTAGAAACTGTCCACCCTGAAATAAGTTTAAACAAACATATATAATCAAATAATTTCACTAACCAGAAAGATAATCTATCAATATCTCAAAGCAACTATTTCTATCAATTTTCCTCAAACTGGCTTAAAATGAGCTTAATAGGATAGTCACAAGTGCAAACCTTGCAGGTATATAAAAGGTGCCAATGTTAACCAAATCAAAGATATCCAAACTGCAGCCCGAAGTCAAATGGAGCCCTGCGAAGAACTTGTGAATTGCCCAAAACAAAAAGAGGTATCTTCTATAGCCACTGCATGCCAGCACTATGTCTAATATCTCCTGGTCACTAAACACATTAGAATTTGTATAGCTAGAAGACTGGCCTCATTAGCAATTTTGAAAATAGAAGCCTCGCCATTTGCTCATCTTCTGTGCTTGACATGGAAAAGCTCCCTTGCTATCAGATCATTGTTCACTGTGCCTTGTGCAAACTTACAAATCAGATTTAAAATACAAATCAAACTCATAGCCTGGTTCATTTAAGCTTCCAATAGCAGAATACATTCGTAGCCAGGGACCCATGTTCTGCAAATGGAAGGAATATGTTCAAGTCTTGTATCTTTTTTTGACAAGACCATAGCTTGGGAGCCTAAATTCCAGGTTGGTGGTACCATAGCAACACCCCAGCCAATCAGTGCACCCTTTTACAGTCATTACCACAATTAATAATAGGATCGATATTGAGCTACAAATTTAATCAGTTGGTAACTTAACTTTATGTTTACAAATCAAAATTGGTGTTTTGGATAACTGATTGGAGTTTTAAAATCAATTTACAAGAGAATTCACCAAAATAAATGTCATAGTACTTAATTTGGCTCAAAGAGCTTGGAGAACTTGCAATAAAAATGCCCAAAACAGGGTAAAAATACTTGGCCTCCTGTAGAATAAGGTCTTTTTGAATTAAAAAAAAAATATTGGAATGTGGGTGTTCCTGGATGGGCCAGTGCTTATTGCACATCCATAGTTAAACTTGTGACAGTTATGAAGAGCTGCTTACTTGAACCGCTGCAGTGCTATAGGTACACCCACAATGCTATTAGGGAGGGAATTCCAAAATTTTGATCCAGCAATAATAAAGGAACTGCAATATATTTCCAAGTCAGGATAGTGATTAGTTTGAAGGGGAACTTGCATTAGCATTCCCATTTGTCGGCTGCCCTTATCCTTCTTGATAAAAGTGTTGGGGGGGGTTGCAAGATGTTGAAAACTTCTGCAGTAAAGCTTGTCAATGGTAAACATTGGTGATAGAGGGACTGAATGCTTGTGGGTGTGCTTTTAATCAAGTAGGCTGCTTTTCTTGGATGGCATCAAGCTTCTTGAATGCTGTTGGAGGTATACTCATCCAGGCAAGTGGAGAGTATTCCCCATACTCCTGACTTGTGCCAGAATGTGTTAATAACAATGGCTTTTGAAATCTGCAGGTATTACTAAATGTGAAAGGACAGCAAATTTCAGAAAGTGTATTCAGAAGGATTGGGTCTTCCAAGAAATTTAAAAACAAACTGAAAAAGCTTGATGAAATATCCAATTCAGTTCAAGTGGACACAATTGTACAATATGAAAACATTGGGTGAAAAAAGAGAGCTTTGGAGAATGAATGTGCTTTATAACATTTACAAATCAAATTGGGCTTATATATTATTGCACAAAAACAAATCAATGGAACCATCAGTATACAGCTTTAGCTATTGTACACTATGAAAAAAATTTGAAAAGCACAAGTATCAGCTTCACTTTCTTTACAAAAATATAAGTTTTCAAACAAACATCTAAAAGAAAACTCCATCAGAATCACAATAAGAAACAAAAGCCACATAATATGTGACATGCATAGATCCAAGTTACTTTGTGTTAGCTGAATTGTTTTTGAAAAGTTTTCATTTTGCTCTTATGTATACTCTCCAAAATCTTTAGGTCTTAGATCTAGAAACATATGAGGCCACTGATAAAGCAGATTTTCATTTAAATCCTGCTGAACACCTCTACTGAAATAAACTTATGTGATTGCCAGGCTGAGTTTTTTAATAAAAGTGGTGACCATGGGTTTAAATAACATTCCAAGAAATAAAATGTTTCAAAAATATTTATTAAAAAATGCCTACATTTACAACAGCATTGACTCATTCTATTACTTCTACATCCAGGTCATAGGAGAGGGAGAGCAAAGTGGGGAGGAAAGAGAAGGGATTCAAATAAAAAATAATCAAAACGTACCCGTTTAGATTTTCCTGAAACCTTGTTTTGTAGTCGACTACAGTTGGCACTGATCTGGTAGCTAATGCTTTTTATTTTTCTCCCACTCTGTAAAAGAGGGTGAGATTCTGCCAAAGTGATGACACATATCCTATTATAATCAAAAGAGTGGATTGATTTAGAGCTTTAAAGCAAATAAAAAGAATAGGCCTACATGCTTCCAGTGTTAGTATAGCGCTATATGTTTATATTGTCAGGATTCCGATAACCATATTTAGTTATATGATTATCATATACCAATTTTATTAAAGATATCATTAGGGACCAATTTCATATGTTGACAGGATTAAGATAGACTAAAAATAAAGATAAGTAAATGGTTTGTTCAAGAACATAGATAGAAAATCTATTTCCATTTCATCAACACCAACTCATTTCTTTGGAATGATAAGAGCTAAAACTAATTTTGAAGGGCAGTCATTACTGCTATTATTTTAAGTGTAGTTAATCATGCTATTGTTAAAAGGTGACATAATATATGCACTTGACAAGGTCCTATAAAAATTATGAGCTGAATGACTAGTTAATGAATTGCCTTAGTTGGGTTGGTTTGAAGTAAAATATTAGTCAGAACATTGGTAAACAAAACCAATCTTTGTCATGCAGCATGAGTAATATCGCAGGTCATTATACTCTGTTTGTTTCAGTGGTATGTTCAGACCCTAGAGAGGAATTTAAATCAATAACCTCACTAGTGAGTCAACCTTGAACTACATTTTAAAAAGGACAAAAACTCAGTGTAAAATTAATTACTTGTGCTTTCTTGGACCAACACAATGTACGATTAATTTTATGTTTAAAAAAAGTGATCCCCACTTAGCACAGTTGCTAGGTATTTTGCAATATGGTCTAATGATTTAACTGCATGCTTTGGAACCCTGTTTAGCTACTTAATTCTTTAAGTCAGATTTCACAAATACTTTTAAAAATGATTACATATGTAAATGCAAAAGGAAAATGTGTTAGCCATTCCTGAAATGTCCATTCTGTCTAAATTACTTCTCAATTTATATATTGTCAAACAATTATATACATTAGCTTAGATTACAGGAAACCTCTGTTACTTGTATCTTTGGTAAGATCACAAAACTGTACAATATTCTATTATTCTTTATGAAATAGCAATAGTAATACAACACATCACATATACCCACCTATTAGAATGCTGTAAGATACAATGATCTTCACACTGTTTCCCTTTAACATCTGGAATAAATAATGTTGTCACAAATTGCAAAGCTGTACATTTTCACACTAAATATTCATCCATTCATAAAACATTTCAAACTACATTTTTAAAAAACACCTCTTAGCAGTACAAAGTTATTATATTCCTTTTTTAAAATTTCAATTGAAACAGATCTTACATCTTCCTGTTAAATTCACTAATTTTATAACTTACATGCTCTGTGAACTTGTTGGTCCCCACACCCTGCCAATACACATTGCGTTTTGTCCCCTCACCTTATCAAAATCTGAATTTATTCACATACTATAATCAGTTCTTGATTCACAAGGTTTCTTGGGCAAGTCCTTCTAAACCAGTGATCACTATCATTTATAAGAACAAGAGCAGTAGATACATGGAAACACCACCACTTGCAAGTTCCCTTCCAAGTTCTTGTTCCTTCCTAATTGATCTGCTTGCCTTGACCCATATTGCTAACATTCTCCCTTCAACATTATAACATAGCCAGTTCCTCTAAGCACAGATGTTGCCTGTCCTGCTGAGTATTTCCACCATGTTCAACTTCTAATTAAAATAATTGTTGGTTATTCAATGCTTCATTTTTGGGACCTACTGTGTTAATTGGTTGTTATACATCTAAAATAACTGACTACACTTCAAAGGGAATTCATTAGATGTGAAGTGCTTTGCCAGAAATTTGCTTTCACAAATTGAAAGCTAGATCAGGATAAAGAACAGGTGCTTAGCAACACAACCAGCATCTCTGTTGCTAACATAGTCACTGTTAATTTCAGTTTAACCGGTGGTGGATGATATCCAACAACAGACGCAGTTGAAGTGCAAATTATTTCAAGGCAGTTGTACTAAATGGGAATGACCAGCAGAAAGAAATCTACCAAAACTATGCATGAGGCAGACAGTGAGAGCTAGAAATCCAAATACAAAAATCTGGACACCAGCAAAGACTTCTAGAATGTGCAACCGGCCCAAGTTATGCAAAAGTCATTACTTATCAGGGTAGTGTACAATGAGAAGAACAGAAGCCAGCCCAGATTAGTGTGAGTTGCCAAATCTCTAAAGCATTATAGTGAAGTTTGAAGAGTCACTCTTGTAAACTGTTTTACTTGTTTGTCTAGTTATACAATATGTATAATGGGGCTCTTGTGGCATAGTTAGTATCCTTTAAGCCAGCAAATCCATTTGTATAATTGACATGTTCATATACAACCAGATGTCTGTTCATGATAATAATATGCCTTTAAGAGGCTTGCTCATGTCATCATTGTATCCTAGACACAAGGGCCTCATTCTGATTTGATTTGACATATTGTCATCTGTACCTAAGTTAAGTGAAAAGTTTTGTTTACCAGCAGTACAGGCAGATCATAGTAAGCAAAGGTATATTGATCATAGATCATAGGGTGAAAAAAGAGCCCTAAACAGGGCATGCACTAGGCAAGATCAGAATTATTTGAAGTTAGAAAGTCCATTCATCAATCGAGTAACAACAGGGAAGAAGCTGTTCTTCAACCTGTTGGTGCATGTTTTCAGGCTTCTGTATCTTCTGCCTGAGGAAAGAGGTTGTAGGAGAGCATTACTTGGGTGGGATGAGTTTTTGATGATATTGACAGCCTTTCTACAGCAATGAGACATGTAAATGGATGGAAAATTGACTTCCGTGATGGTCTGGACTGTGCACACACCTTCTGTAGTTTCTTACGGTCCTGGGCAGAACAGTTGCCATACCAGGCTGATAATGCACCTGGACAGTATGGTTTCAATGGTATATCTGTAAAAGTTGGTGTGGGTCCTTGTGAAAATTCTGAATTATCCTGGAGTCACTCAAAGGTGCCTTTGTAACTTCAGAGCTTACCATCAGTATAAACTCATGTGCTCATGAATGTAATGTTTGCATACAAGAGCTAGATATAATACAGATCTGCTAAATTCTTCAATACCTACACATTTTATGATTGAGAGATAATAAACCACGAGGCAAAATATCCTAATAAAAGCAACATCACATGCTATCCTTGAAATTATGCTGAAAGCCAATACGCTTTATCAGGGACACCCTGAAAGCCAATAAACTTTCATTTTGGTTTTCCCTTAATTTAATAGTTTAATTTACCTGGAGCATCGGGGCTAAGGGGTGACCTCATAGAGGTTTGTAAAGTCATGAGGGGCATGGATAAGATAAATAGACAAAGTCTCTTCCCTGGGGTGGGGCAGTCCAGAAATAGAGGGCATAGGTTTAAGGTAAGAGGGGAAAGATATAAAAGAGACCTAACGGGCAACCTTTTCACGCAGAGGGTGGTACATGTATGGGATGAGCTGTCAGAGGAAGTGGTGGAGGTTAGTATAATAGCAACATTTAAAAGATATCGGGATGAGTATATGAATAGGAAGGATTTGGAGGGATATGGCAAGTGGGACTAGATTGGGTTGGGATATCTGGTCGGCATGGATGAGTTGGACCCAAGGGTCTGTTTCCATGCTGTACATCTCTATGACTCTATAATAGGGCAGTATTGAGAGAAAGCTTGGAAGGAGGCCAGTGTTCAAATTAATTAGACTCCTGAGAATAATTACTTCATAAAAACACTAGTTGATCTTCTGATATTGTAGACATTTTCTAAGCATGCAACTAAACAAATTCCAGTCAATCTGATATGCATATTAAAACTGGCCTTCAGCTACCCAGGTATTGACTGGAGATAAAATTGCAGTTCGAATTTGTATTTTCAGCTTAATGCATACAAATATACAAAGTAGATCACATGGCCTCTCAAGCCTGTTCTGAAATTATATTAGATCACAGCTGATCAAATTCTATTCTCATCTACTCCAAACAAAAACAAGAATCTGAATATTTTTAAGACAGCTCGATAATGATAAGGCACAATATTTTAAAGTTACACAACCCTCAAAAATCTGACCTAAACTGAAAGGGTGACTCGAATTTTAAAACAGCAATCTCTAGTTCTGACCCACAAAATGAAACATCCTTTCCGCATCCACCTTGTCAAGACCATTCAGGATTTTAACTTCAGATCAAGCCAACCCTCACTCTAAACTTCAGAGGAAATAAGCACAGTCTGCTCAACCAATTTAAATACAACACAACAGTGCAGATTTCAATCCAGTAAATCTTCTCTGAGTACCTCCAGTGTAATTATATCCCTATAAAGGAATCAAAACTAGATATTGTATTTCCAGCTGTAGACATCTGTAGGGAATCATATCTCACTAACTTGATTGAGATTTTTGAAAAAGTAACAAAGAAGATTGATGAAGGCAGAGCAAGGGACATACTCTAATGGACTTCAGTAAGGTGTTCAACAAGATTCCGCATGGTAGACTGGTTAGCAAGGTTAGATCACATGGAATACAGGGAAAACTAGCCATTTGGATACAGAATTGACTCAAAAGTAAGAAACAGAGGGTTTTGATAGAGGGTTGCTGGGGACTGGAGGCTTGCGACCAGCTGTGTACCACAAGGATCAGTGCTGGGTCCACTGCGTTTCATCACTTATATAAATGATTTGGATGTGAACATAGGAGGTATGGTTAGCAAGTTTGTAGATGACACCGAAATTGGTGGTGTAGTGGACAACAAAGAAGGTTACCTCAGAGTACAATGGGACCTTGATCAGATGGGCCAATGGGCCAAAGAGTGGCAGATGGAGTTTAATTTTGATAAAATGTGAGGTGCTGCATTTTGGAAAGGCAAATCAGGGCAGGACTGAAACACCTAACTTAGATTAGATTACTTACAGTGTGGAAACAGGCCCTTTGGCCCAACAAGTCCACACCGACCCACCGAAGCGCAATCCACCCAGACCCACTCCCCTACATTTACCCCTTCACCTAACACTACGGACAATTTAGCACAGCCAATTCACCTAACCTGCACAGTTTTGGACTGTGGGAGGAAACCGGAGCACCCAGAGGAAACCCATGCAGACACAGGGAGAATGTGCAAACTCCACACAGACAGTTGCCTGAGGCTGGAATTGAACCCGGGTCTCTGGCGCTGTGAGGCAGCCGTGCTAACCACTGTGCCACCGTGCCGCCCACCTGAGGTCCTGGAGTGTTGCTAAACAAAGAGTCCTTGTAATGTGGGTTCATAGCTCCATGAAAGTGGAGTTCCAGATAGACAGGATAATGAAGGTGGCATTTGGTATGCCTGCCTTTATTGGTCAGTGCATTGAATACAGGGGTTAGGACATTGGTTAGACCACTTTTGGAATACTGCATTCAATTCTGGTCTCCCAACTGTAGAAAGGACATTGTGAAACTTGAAAGGATTCAGGAAAGATTTACAAGGATATTGCCAGGGTTGGAGCTATAGGGAGAAACTGGATAAGCTAGGACTATTTACCCTGGAGCGTCGGAGGCTGAGGAGTGATCTTATAGAGGCTTGAATAGAGTGGCATGAATAGAGTGAATAGCCAAAGTATTCTCCACGGGGTGGGGGAGTCCAGAACTAGAGTACATAGGTTTAAGGGAAAGATTTAAAAGGGACATAAGGGGCAACTTTGTCACACAGAGGGTGAAGCGTGTATGGAATAAGCTGCCAGAGGAAGTGATGGAAGCTGGTACAATTGCAACATTTAAAAGGTATCTGGACAGGTATATGAATAGGAAGGGTTTATAAGAATATGTGCCAAATGCTGGCAAATTGGACTAGATTAATTTAGGATATCTAGTCAGCATGAAGTTAGGTTGAAGGATCCGTTTCCATGCTGTACAACTCTATGACTCACCGATGCTCTTTCTAACTGAAACACATCCCTTTACATTCAATTGCTCAATAGGTGACAGCATTCTATTAGCCATCATGATTGTGTCACATCTGCATAATAACCTGTTACTTATGCACAAGAACATCCAAATCTCTTTGCACCTCAGAATTCCACAGCTGTTCTTCCTTTGATAGTGTTTTTCTTATTCTTCCTGACAAAGTACACAACTACACTTTGCCCAAATTATACACTGCCAGATTTTTCTCACTTACCCTATCTATACCCATCTGCAAGATAGAAATTCCATATATTTAGTGTTTATGTTGCTGTGGTTCTGTTCGCCGAGCTGGAAGTTTTTGTTGCAAACGTTTCGTCCCCTGTCTAGGTGACATCATCAGTGCTTGGGAGCCTCCTGTGAAGCACTTCTGTGGTGTGTCCTCCGGCATTTATAGTGGCCTGTCCCTGCTGCTTCCGGTTGTCAGTTTCAGCTGTCCGCTGTAGTGGCCGGTATATTGGGTCCAGGTCTATGTGTTTGTTGATGGAGTTTGTCGATGAGTGCCATGCTTCTAGGAATTCCCTGGCTGTTATTTGTTTCGCTTGCCCTATAATGGTAGTGTTGTCCCAGTCAAATTCATGTTGCTTGTCGTCTGCGTGTGTGGCTACTAGGGATAGCTGGTCGTGTCGTTTCGTGGCTAGTTGATGTTCGTGGATGCGGATCGTTAGCTGTCTTCCTGTTTGTCCTATATAGTGTTTTGTGCAGTCCTTGCATGGGATTTTGTACACTACATTCGTTTTGCTCATGCTGGGTATCGGGTCCTTCGTTTTGGTGAGTTGGTTTAGTGTTTATGTTCTTAGCTGAAAATGTGTTGCTGGAAAAGCGCTGCAGGTCAGGCAGCATCCAAGGAGCAGGAGAATCGACGTTTCGGGCATGAGCCCTTCTTCAGGAATGAGGAAAGTGTGTCCAGCAGGCTAAGATAAAAGGTAGGGAGGAGGGACTTGGGGGAAGGGCATTGGAAATGCGATAGGTGGAAGGAGGTCAAGGTGAGGGTGATAGGCCGGAGTGGGGGTGGAGGCGGAGAGGTCAGGAAGAACATTGCTTATATTCTTAGGACATCCAAGAAGTTTTACAGGCAATGTAGAGTCTCATTACATTTTGAGACTCCAGATATTCAGGTACAGTTTTTAAGCAGTTTGAATCCTCTCTAATTTCGTTTGAGACTGCAATATCCACCCTCCTTGAAAATTCTAGACTGGCAAACTGAATAGGGAAACCACATGCATTTGTGAAGTTATTTTTTTACTAACCATTTCATGATAATATAGATAATAGAAAGAATACAACAGTTGCCCATGATCCATCTCCACATAGTCTGACAGGACCAAATTAAAAACGTCATCATGTACAATGGAATCCTTCCAATCAGAGCGAGATTTTGGGCTGAGTTTAGGCTGTCTTTCCATAGAAACTCAGATTATTTCCCTGAATTTCTGCGACATGGAAAGACAACCTAATCCCCTCCTTCTAGACTTTGGATATATAGAGTACTGTATTGTCATCTCTTCCACAATTTGGAAAGCAGTGTCAGTCTATTGCTCGCAAATCCTGCTGAGGCTGGGATCTTGCCGTTCCTGGTGAGCACGGCTCCTGTTATTCAGCTGCGGGGCCACTTTAACAGCCAAGGTGCCGGGGCCTAGCCTCGGGGGCAGGCGGAGCGGCCGCTGTCGGGCTGACTGCACCCTGCAGCTGAGGCAAGGCCTGAGCCGAGCCGAGCCGAGCCGAGCCGAGGGGGGGACCCCCCGCCAAGATACAGCCGCCTACCTGTCTTGTACCAGCGTCTAAAATAGCGATCGACCATCGAGGGAAAGGTCTGAACGGGCGCCTCATCCACCTCCATCACACACCGGAAGTAGGGGAAGTCTCCTAGCAACAGAGCGGAAGTGCTTGATGGAAGTGTGGTGCTGTGTTTGTTCCAGCTTCAGACTGTGGTATGATTGATACTCAGAAACTAATTGGTATGCAAAGTGGAAATGTTAATACAGTAAGGAAGGAGGGTCATCGGAATCGAAACGTTGACTCTGCTTTCTTACCTGCTCAGTTCTTCTAATATTTTCTGGGTTTTATTTGTTTATGCAGGATGCCTGCCACATTTTACTGCACTTTTGGCAGGTGACTACAATGCAGAAGTTCACCATGCAGCTTCCTGGACAACTACAGTGGATAAAGCTTCTAAGTTTGATTATTCTGATTATTTCAAGAGACTGCAGCTTCTATGCCTGGAAAAGTTGAACTGCGCTGGGAAAGGTATTTCACATGCCAGTCACTCACTCTCCTGTCCAGTTCCATCCAACTTACAGCACCAAAACAATTCTCGCTGATTCAGAAATGATATCTCCATGCCTGTAAATATGTTGCCTTATGCCTTTTTGCATTCACATGTCTCTTTACAGTTTGGTACACAGTGCTCTGCCGCCAATAGTCCTACGGTTGATTGGGACATTCCCAGAGCGAAGGTTATCCTCAATTGCGTTCAAGAAAATAGAAAGTTCAGAAGTGAAGTCAAATAAAAGAGGTAGAGAGACTATGAGAAACAGCTAACTTCAAAGGATTTCATTGATGTTCCATAAGTACTTAAGTAGTTTAAAAAAAGTGAGACAACAGTTGGCAAAAAGATTTATGCTTGAATTAGAAAACATGGCTGAAATCTCAACTATTTCAATCAAGACAAAAGATGTTGCTGAAATTGTGGAGGAGCAATTACTTGAGATACTGCATGGAAATAAAAAGAAAAGGGATGGTTTTGGCAAAACCTATTGTACTCAAAAGTGGGACCATTTGAGGATGCATACAAGGATATTAAGAGAATTAAGGTATTAATTTTCAAATCCTCTGTAGGTTCCAGAGGACTGGAGAATTGTAAAAGTTCACCTTTTTAAAAAAATGTGAGGATGAACGCAACTGCTACAGTTCAGTCAGGTTTTTTTCTGTGATAGGAAAGCCTTTAGAAATGATATTCTGGAATTTAATTAACGGTTGGGCAAATATAATTAAAGGAAGCAAACATGGACTTATTAAGGGAATATTGTTTCTAACAACTTGATTGAGTTTTGATCAGATAACAGAGAGGGTGAATGACAAGAATGCAGCTGATGTGGTGTACATGTTTTTAATAGAGCACCACATAATAGGCTTATCAGCAAAGTTGAACCCCACAGTATAAAAGGGAAAGTGCATAGCTGCAGCTGCGCTGAGTGACAGCAACCAGAATAGTTGTGAACAGTTATTTTTCCTGATAAATGGTATTGTAGAGTGCAGTTTCAAAATTAGCAAATTAAACAAAGCTTGTAATTATTGTGAACTGATGAAGATAAAGATGGACTTCAAGAGAGTATGGATAGGCTGATTGTAAGAGAGAAGTCGGAGAGGAATGTGGAGCGAATTGGTGGGAAGGAAGATGGACAGGTCATGAGGGCGGTGCCAAGTTGGAAGGCACCTTCGAACTTGGTACTGCCCTCATGACCTGTCCTACCTGTCCATCTTCCTTCCCACCTATCCGCTCCACCCTCCTCTCTGACCTATCACCATTACTCCCACCTTTATCTACCTATCGCACTCTCGCCTATCTTCCCCACAGCCCCACCCACCTCCCATTTATCTCCTAACCCCTTGGCTCACAAGCCTATTTCCTGATGAAGGGCTTATGCATGAAACGTCGATTTTCCTGCTCCTTGGATGCTGCCTGATCTGTGCTTTTCCAGCACCACACTCTCGACTCTGATCTCCAGCATCTGCAGTCCTCACTTTTTGCTGATTGTAGGAGAGCATAGGACCTGAGGGCACTGCCTCAGATTGAAGAGATGACTTTTAGACACTTTCTGTTACATGAGCCATAACTTCCATTGTTTAAATAAGACCATAATATTTAGAAGCAGAATTAGGCCATTCAGCCCATCAAATCTCCACTGCCATTCAATCATGGCTGATGTATTTCTTAACTACATTCTCCTACCTTCTCCCTGTGACCTTTGATCCCCTTAGCAATTAACCTATCTCTGTCTCAACTATACTCAATTTCTTGGCCTACACACCTACTGCAGCAATGCATTCTACAGATTAACCAGACTCTGGCTGGAGAAATTGTTCCTCATCTTAGTTCTAAAAGGTCGTCCCTTCAATCTAAGGCTGTGCCCTCAGGTCCTGGTCTCTTCTACAAGTAGAAACTCTGTTCCACATCCACTCTATTCGGGCCTCTCAATATTCTGTAAGTTTCAATGATATTCTCCCTCTACATTCTCAACTCCAATGCCCTCAACTGCTCTTCACATGACAAGCCTTTCATCGCTGGGCTCATTCTTGATCCTTCCAAAGCCAACACATTTTTCCTTCGCTACGGGCCTCAAAACTGCTCACAATATTCTAAATGTAGTCTAACCAGAGCCTTATACAGCATCAGCAGTACATTCCTCGTCTTGGAAGCATCCTGTCAAAATGAATGTTAACATTGCAATTGGCTTATAACTGCCAACTGAACCCTCTTGTTAACCTGAAGATAATCCTGAACTAGGATTCCCAAGTTCTTTTGTGCTTCACATTTCCAAAGCCTATCCCCATTTAGAAAATAGTCTATGTCTCCATTTTTCCTACCAAAGTACTTAATCTCACACTTTCCCACATTGTATTCCAAGGCACAAATCAGGAATGTGATGGAATACTTCCCACTTGCCTGGATGAGTATAGCTCCAGCAACACTCAAGAAGCTTGAGATCATCCAGGACAAAGCAGCCCACTTAATTGGCTCTACATCCACTCCTTCCACTACTGATGCTCAGCAGCAACAATGTGTACCATTTACAAGATGCACTGTAGAAATTCATCAAAGATCCTCGGACAATTTCTTTCAAATCCATGACCACTTCCATCTAGAAGGACAAGGGCAGCAGATACATGGGAACACCACCACCTTCAAGTTCCCCTTCAAGCCACTCATAATTCTGACTTGGAATATAATCACTATTCCTGCACTGTCACTGGGTCTTTAGTGATAGTCATTAGACTTGCTTCTGCCCATGACTCTCTTGAAGTTCTGGTATGTTGCTGTGTCTTTCATTGTGAAAACTGATGCAAAGTACCTAATTAGTACCTCCATTATTTCTTTGTTCCTGTCACTACAGGTCGTTATGCTGTAATGTCTCTGCGCTATAGAAAATCGCTCTATGGAAAACTGTCATAGAAAATGGCGCTGTACAAAATCGCTGTAGAAAATAACTGTACCCATTTGGTAGAATGTTTGCATTATCCAAACAGCATCCACAATTTGTCAATCACATTATGGCCAATTCTTGTTAACAACACGTGCGTTATACCAGAACAACCTCTACTTCAGCCTCATTTTCCAGTGGTCTAATGTCCATTCTTGTCTCTCTTACCTTTTTTATATATATAAGCCTTCATTCTGGGCTTTCAAAATCTCTGCAGTCTGTGTTTTTTGTTCTTTGGGGGATTTATGGTGTAACTTAAGGTACATTTTGTGACAGTCTTTCCCCAAGAGTGTTAAAAGTAGAGCTACTCATTTTTGCTCTAGCTCATTAATTAAAACAAGAACCTACCAGTTCTGTTTCATATCTTTTTTTTATTGCAACCAGAGAGAGGAGAGAAAAATTTACAGGCATTGTGCGACTCACTGAGTGATTTAGCTGTAGACTGCTTCTTTGTTGACTTTTCCTTTTCAGTGGCTTCTAGCAGCTTTCAGCAGCATTGAACATTTCAGTGTTCCCCCTTTAGGAGCAGTGCTTATATTAAAGATCTTCAGGTCTCAATTTAAGCTCCATTTCTGAGACCTTGTCACATGTTCATGGAATACAATGTATATTGTATTTTTTTTAAGAATTGTTATAAATTGGCTCCTTGAAATGAGTCCTTCATGGCAGAAGTCACATGTAGGAAGCAGATTAGTACAGCTTCCATCTAAACTGCCTCCTTCTGTGTTCTATTATTCTTTGCTTCTGTTCATAGAGTCATAGAGATGTACAGCATGGAAATAGACCCTTCGGTCCAACCCGAATGAACCGACCAGATATCCCAACCTAATCTAGTTCCACCTGCCAGCACCGGCCCATATCCCTCCAAATCCTTCCTATTCATATACCCATCCAAATGCCTCTTAAGTGTTGCAATTGTACCACCACTTCCTCTGGCAGCTCATTCCATACCCGTACCACCCTCTGTGTGAAACGGTTGCCCTCTTAGGTCTCTTTTAAATCTTTCCCCTTTCACCCGAAACCTATGCCCTCTAGTTCTGGACTCACTGACCCCAGGGAAAAGACTTTGCCTATTTACCTTATCCATGCCCCTCATAATTTTGTAAACCTCTATAAGATCACCCCTCAGCATCTGATGCTGCAGGGAAAACAGCCCCAGCCTGTTCAGCTTCTCCCTATAGCTTAAATCCTCCAACCCTGGCAACATCCTTGTAAATCTTTTCTGAACCCTTTCAAGTTTCACAACATCTTTCCGATAGAAAGGAGACCAGAATTGCACACAATATTCCAACAGTGGCCTAACCAATGTCCTGAACAGCCGCAACATGACCTCCTAACTCCTGTACTCAATACTCTGACCAATAAGAGAAAGCATACCAAACGCCTTCTTCACTGTCCAATCTAACCTTGCGACTCCACTTTCAAGGAGCTATGAACCTGCACTCCAAGGTCTCTTTGTTCAGCAATACTCCCTAGGACCTTGCCATTAAGTGTACAAGTCCTGCTAAGATTTGCTTTCCCAAAATTAGATTAGATTATTTACAGTGTGGAAACAGGCCCTTCGGCCCAACAAGTCCACACCAACCCTCCAAAGAGCAACCCACCCAGGCCCATTCCCCGATATTTACCCCTTCACTTGACACTACGGGCAGTTCAGCATGGCCATTCACCTAACCTGCACATATTTGGACTGTGGGAGGAAACCCACACAGACACGGGGAGAATGTGCAAACTCCACACAGACAGTTGCCCGAGGTGGGAATTGAACCCGGGTCTCTGGCGCTGCTGACCACTGTGCCGGCTGACCACTGTGCCACCGTGCAGCACCTCGCATTTATCTGAGTTAAACTCCATCTGCCACTTCTCAGCCCATTGGCCCACCTCCAATTTTGGTGTCATCTGCAAACTTACTAACTGTACCTCTTATGCTTGCATCCAAATCATTTCCGCAAATGACAAAAAGTAGAGGACCCAGCACCGGTACTTCAAGATTCCCTCAAACAACTTGCCCACCACCGAGGTCAAGTTCACTGGTCTACAGTTCCCTGGCTTGTCCTTGCCTCCCTTCTTAAACAGTGGCACCATATTTGCCAACCTCTAGTACCTCACCTGTGACTATCGATGATACAAATATCTCCGCAAGAGGCCCAGCAATCACTTCTCTAGCTTCCCACAGAGTTCTCGGGTACATCTGATCAGGTCCTGGGGATTTATCCACCTTTACCTGTTTCAAGACATGCACCACTTCTGTAATCTGGACATTTTGCAAGATGTCACCATGTGTTTCCCTACAGTCTATATCTTCCATGTCCTTCTCCACAATAAATACTGATGCAAAATACTCATTTAGTATCTCCCCCATTTTCTGCGGCTCCACACAAAGGCCACCTTGCTGATCTTTGAGGGGCCCTATTTTCTCCCTAGTGCTATCTCATGTCCCCGTTTTGCTCTCCTAATTTCCCTCTTAAGTATACTCCTATTTCCTTTATACTCTTCTAAGGATTCACTCGATCTATCCTGTCTATACCTGACATATGCTTCCTTCTTATTTTAACCAAACCTTCAATTACTTTAGTCATCCAGCATTCCCTATAGCTACCAGCCTTCCCTTTCACCCTGACAGGAATATACTTTCTCTGGATTCTTGCTATCTCATTTCTGAAGGCTTCCCATTTTCCAGCCGT
>NC_057714.1:66093271-66095317 GCF_004010195.1 Chiloscyllium plagiosum
AGCACTTTCTGAGGTATTGAGGGAGCACTTTCTGAGGTATTGAGGGAGGAGTATCTGAGGTACTGAGGGAGCACTTGCTGGGGTATTGAGGAAGCACGTTCTGAGGTACTGAGGGAACACAATCTGATGTATTGAGGAAGCACATTATGAGGTATTGAGGGAGCACTATCTGACGTACTTTGGGTGCACTTTCTGAGGTGTATAGGAAGCAATTTCTGAGGTATTGATGAAGCACTTTCTGAGGTACTGAGGCAGAAATATCTGAAGTACTGAGGGAGAACTATCTGAGGTACTGAGGGAGAACTATCTGAGGTATTGATGGAGCACTTTCTGAGGTATTGAGGGAGCACTATCTGAGGTACTGAGGGAGCACTTTCTGAGGTAAGGAGGAAGCACTTTCTGAGGTATTGAGGGAACACAATCTGATGTATTGAGAAAGCACTTTATGAGGTATTGAGGGAGCACTTTCTGTGGTATTGAGGGAGCACTATCTGAGGAACTGAGTGTGCACTTTCTGAGGTATTGAGGGAGAAGTTTCTGAGGTATTGAGGGAGCACTATCTGAGGTATTGATGGAGCACTATCTGAGGTATTGAGGAAGCACTTTCTGAGGTATTGAGGGAGGACTATCTGAGGTACTGAGGGAGCACTTTCTGAGGTACTGTGGAAGCACAATCTGACGTACTGAGGGAGCACTTTCTGAGGTACTGAGGGAGAACTATCTGAGGTACTGAGGGACCACTTTCTGAAGAATTGAGAGAGCACTTTCTGAGGAATTGAGGGACCTCTATCTGAGGTATTGAGGAAGCATTTTTTGAGGAATTGTGGGAGCACTTTCTGAGGAATTGAGGGAGCACTATCTGAGGTACTGAGGGAGCACTTTCTGAGGTATTGAGGAAGCACTTTCTGAGGTATTGAGGGAGAATTTTCAGAGGTATTGTGGGAGCACTATCTGTGGTACTGAGGGAGCAAGTTATGAGGTATTGAGGAAGCACTTTCTGAGATATTGAGGGAGCACTGTCTGAGGTATTGAGGGAGCACTATCTGAGGTACTTAGGGAGAAATATCTGAGGTATTGCAAGGAGCACTTTCTGAGGTATTGAGGGAGCACTATCTGAGGTACTGAGGGAGCACTTTCAGAGGTATTGAGGAAGCACTTTCTGAGGTATTGAGGGAACACAATCTGATGTATTGAGGAAGCACTTTATGAGGTATTGAGGGAGCACTTTCTGAGGTACTGAGGGAGAACTATCTGAGGTACTGAGAGAGAACTATCTGAGGTATTGATAGAGCACTTTCTGAGGTACTGAGGGTGCACTTTCTGAGGTATTGAGGGAGCAGTTTCTGAGGTATAGAGTGTGCACTATCTGAGGTACTGAGGAAGCACTTTGTGAGGTTTTGAGTAAGCACTTTCTGAGGTATTGAGGGTGTTCTTTCGAGGTTTTGAGGGAGAACTACCTGAGGTATTGAGGGAGCACTTTCTGAGGTACTGAGGAAGCACTATTTGAGGTACTGAGGGAGCACTTTCTGAGGTATTGAGGAAGCACTTTCTGAGGTATTGAGGGAGCACTTTCTGAGGTATTGAGGGAGCAGTTTCTGAGGTATTGAGGGAGCACTATCTGAAGTACTGAGGAAGCACTTTGTGAGGTTTTGAGGGAGCAGTTTCTGAGGTATTGAGGGAGCACTATCTGAGGTACTGAGGAAGCACTTTGTGAGGTATTGATGGAGAACTACCTGAGGTATTGAGGGAGCACTTTCTGAGGTACTGAGGAAGCACTATTTGAGGTACTGAGGGAGCACCTTCTGAGGTATTGAGGAAGCACTTTCTGTGGTATTGAGGGAGCACTTTCTGAGGTATTGAGGAAGCACTTTCTGAGGTATTGAGGGAACATTTTCTGAGGTATTGAGGGAGCACTATCTGAGGTACTGAGGGAGCAAGTTCTGAGGTATTTAGGAAGCACACTCTGAGGTACTGAGCGAGTACTGTCTGAGGTATTAAGGGAGCAATATCTGAGGTACTGAGGGAGCACTTTCTGAGGTATTGAGG